>NW_024882721.1:45000-208197 GCF_019059575.1 Amphibalanus amphitrite | reverse complement strand
ATTGGATGGCATGTGGGAGGTGCGATTTCTCATGCCGATGAAGAAAAATTGTTTGCTTTTTTGTCAAAGTAGGTAATATATTTTGCGTAGAGTTATTGGACATCGTTTTTCGTTAAGTTGTTTTATTGAAGAATATTGCATCTTGAGTTTGCAGCATGCCAGCTGTTATTATCATTTACGATAGCTCAATAGCTAGTTTGTCTCACCGGCCCCATACTGAACAGCTACTCTGTTCTACACTCTACAGGCGAATGGCAGTGCGCCAGCACCGATTTCAAGTGTTTCAACGGCCCGTGCCTGAACCGCAGTCTGGTGTGTCACAATGGGATCGACTGCCCGCTCAGCTGGAGTGACGAGGACCAGTGCAGTGAGTAGCCGACAAATGCAGTGAGTAACACTCTCCCTGCACCCCCATCTGGTGTAGGGGAGGGTGTTAGCTCCTTGGGTGCTGGGGGAAGTGAGGAGAAGTGCCACCAAATTCTCATTTGGTTGTCAGGAGGGCGAGAAGTAAGATGTGTTATTCCATGATGTTATGGGCAACTGAGAAAGGAGTAGGAGGGGCAGCTGGCTCCTCTTTCGGGAGGGTGGGGGTGGGGGGTTGGGGAGGGCGACTTCAGCTTCTGTGATTCAACGAGACTGTATAAGCTTTTAATGCTCCCAAATGTGCCTTTTGTGCTGAATCGACAGGGTGTTCAATGTTCATTATGGGAAAGTTGTTTTGAATGGAAATGAAGCAGTAAGTAAATAAATAGTAAGAAAAAATAGTAATAGTAAGTAATAGTAAGAAAAACATATTAGTAATAGTAATAGTAATAGTAATAGTAAGAAAAACATATTCAAGACTGGAAATGAAGTCACTAATTTTAACATTGCATGAGCACAGTTGGGCTGCATTCACAGCAGAATTGCCTCAGATGCTCTGGCTTGCTTGCTATTATAAATGCATATTTTGAATGCATTTGCATTTCTATATAACAACCTGGCCAATAATCTCAACAACTGGTAATGAATTTCTTCTTTGTATTTCATGCAATGTAAAAATAAAATGCTTATCGTTTGGCGACACGATACATGCCTTATCTATGTACATCCAGCGAGCCGGAGCTACAAGCATTGTAGTGATTTTTTTTCATTTTCGGATCGACTCAAGTCGTTAACATTTGACGTCCGCACAAAGGTTTACGCGTCCCAAAAGGCTTATAGGAGGATTTTGCACGTCCCATAATGCGTTCCACCATTTCTTCTGACATCTACGTCAGTTTATGCACCATTGCTGGTGTATTTTTGCGACTTTTTCAGTCGTTTTCCTATCAGAGCCGGCGGAGCTCGGCCTCTGGCTCCGGCTCTGGAATCCAGACCACCTAGGGCGGTAATCACTCGCCCAGCTCGCCAACGCACGGCCCCAGATAGGCGGCATAAATAGTCTCCGCCTGGCCTGACTGTGCCGATTACAGAACCGTATTGCGTGGGCAGTCGGCCGTCACACGGCCTCAGCACATGGATAGACTTGTTTTTGTAGGCGCACTGTACAGATATTGAGTAAGGATGCTGTGCATGCTTGGGACGCTGTAGACGTATTTTATCAAGATACCTATAAGAAACGTTTCGTGGCTGCATACGTAGCCTCAATGCGTATTTCAAAGGCCTTGTTATTTCTTATCGGTGAATGTCACGTGATCATGTGGGTCTCTTTTCCAGCATTTAACTGCTCAGAAGATCACCGCTGTCAGTGCCAAGATGTGGCAATCAACTGCACTGGCCTGGACCTGACAACACCCCCTAGTGACATCGAGCCAGAAATCACCAAATTGTGAGCGCCCCAGCTGTATTTGTTCGCAGTGCACGTAAACGGCAGAAACGTGTCACAATGCTGTAGCATCTCTGCCAGGTCATTTTGACATTTGTGCTGCGACTTTTAAGTTAATCTAGTCAGTAGCACACCCAATTTATTGGGATATTACCTGTACTTCCCCTTTACTTTTATGCCGCCATATTCGGCCGGTCCTGCATCATGCTCGCGATATCCCTGGGCAATCCGACGGACCAGCTCTGGTGTGTCACATAGCTTCCCTCGGGAGAGCGGTGTCCTGCCCGTGACACTCGACCCACTTACCAAAAGGCGTGTGGGCATTGGCGTCGCCGCGGAGGCCAAAATTCCACCTCCTGGCTGACGCTAGGATGGTGAATGTTGTACGTGACGTGTTTGTATTAACGTACACTTACACCAACGCTGTTCAGAGAGGAAGAGACAGGAGAGAGAGAGAGAGAGAGAGAGAGAGAGAGAGAGAGAGAGAGAGAGAGAGAGAGAGAGAGAGAGAGAGAGAGAGAGAGAGAGAGAGAGAGAGTCCGGAGTCCGGCTGTGCGCGTCGCCCTGTGCGGACGCGCCGCCCTGTGCGGCTCTCCCATCTGTTTTCCCGTTGCCTGGGTGGGGTGTTTGTGTGGGTGGTGTGGTGGCGCAAGTCGCGTGGCAGTTGCCTTATCTGCCTGCATGACCTGCCTCGTACGGGTCTGGATACCTACTGAGGTCTGCAACATATCAACGAGTTGCAACATCACTTCATTCTTCGACACCAGGCCGGTTAGCTGCCACCATGCACCGCGATCTGGCTCGTTATCTCGTCCTTCTGACTGTTGTCCGGGTTCTGGCTGCCGCCGCTTTACCGGCGCCGTACCCCTGGCCGATTCGTGACCGCAGTCGCCGTGTGCACTTGCATTCTGCAGTTTGGGGCGGTCTCGACCCCGACCGTGGTGTTGAGCGTGTGGTTCGCGCGCGGCGGCCGGCGCGCCCTAGAACATGCTTGACCTTCACCGGGCGCTGTGTCGGTGGTCCTGCCCCGGGCGGATCAGCTGACCGGTCACCACTGGTTGACGGGTCGCTGTCAGACGCTGCTTGGGCGTTGACAGACCCCGGCTTGCCGGCCGCCGGGCGCGCCCGCCCGGCTGCCCACCGTGGCCGCGCGCACAGAGGTCGGCGCTCCCGTCACCGGCAGCGCGGATCCCGGGGCGGACGAGCCTGGTCGGCTGGCGGTGGTGACCTGCTGATATGCACGCTTAATGTCCAGTCAATTAAGCCCAAGACAGTCGAACTGGCCCGTGAACTCGATCTATTTCGCTACGACATTGCAGTCTTATGTGAGACTTGGCTAAAGCCAAACGTGCCCAACCGTTTACTTGTGTTCCCGGGATATACCTTGAACCGCTCTGACCGCAAGTTCGAGCCTAGAGGATATGGCGGAGTTGCGGTGCTCTCCCGCGATGGGATCGAGGTGAAGAAGATCAGTGCGCCCGCTTCCGCCAGTGGTCTGAGCCGTCTCGAGACGTTATGGTGCCTGTTCCGGTGGAAGCGCAGTAAGGTGGTGATTGGTGCTGTGTACCGGCAGCCGAGAAATACTTGTTCTGCCCTCGACGCCGACTTCGAAGACCTGGAGTGGCAGTATCAGCACGTGATTCTGAACTACCCCGACTGTGCCGTGGTGATTACCGGTGATTTAAACTGTAACATGTTGGGTGACGTTGATGCTCCGGGGCGGCGCAGACTCGAAGCATTTTTGTCTTCCTACTCGCTTATGCAAACTGTTACCGAACCGACATTTACATCTGGTTCACATTTAGACGTTTTTATCATAAATCGCGATCTTATCCGTCGTACTGGTACCCGTCATTGTCATTTTAGTCCTCACAAGTTCATTCGAATGTCTTTTAAAATGCCTAAGCCTCGTCAAAACCCCACTGTTGTGCGAACTCGTGCGCTGCGTCGCATTGACGCGGACGAATATCGCCGCGATCTGGCCGCCACTGATTGGTCCGCTGTGTTCGCCGCTGACACTGTCGCTGTTAAGTGGGAGCTGTTTTCTGATCGGCTCCGCCTCGTCATCGACCGACACGCCCCTTTTAGAGATGTTCGGCTCAGAAACCCGGTGGCTCCACCTGTATCTGACCAGACTCGTGACCTGATTATACGGAGAGGGGCAGCGCTGCGGGCCGGTGGGCACGCCTCAGCTGAGTACCGCCAGCTCAACCGTGAGGTGCGCTCTGCTATACGTGCGGACAACCGGCAGCACATATCCGATAGGATTCGCAGCGACGGCCCCAGCTCCCTCTGGCGACACATGCGTCACCTCATTACTGATGGGCGACCAAACCGGGGTGTGCTTCCAGCTGTCACCCCTGACGCCATTAACGATTATTTTGTCGGCGTCGGCCCGCGGGTAGCCGCGGAGGTGGCTGCACTGGGTCCAGCCCGCGAGGTGCCGGTGCGGCTGCCGCGGGTGGGCACCTGCGCTTTCACCCTTCAGCCCATCACGCTTAGTCATTTACATCTAGTCATTTTTAGTATGCGCAACTCTTCCGCTAGTGGCACTGATAGTCTTTGTATTCGTACTTTTAAACTCTCTTTTAGCATCATCGGTCCTGTTTTATTGCACATCATTAACTCCAGCATCATTCTTAACGAGGTACCGTCATCCTGGAAGCACGCCCTGGTACATCCAATTCACAAGTCCGGGAACACCGACGATCCTTCAAACTTCCGTCCTATATCAATCCTTCCTGTCATCGCGAAGGTAGTGGAGAAGGTGGTGCAGCTCCAGCTGTACGACTACCTCGCATCCAACCATCTCCTCTCCCAATCCCAACACGGATTCAGGCCCCAACACTCTACCGAGACAGCCCTCATTAACGTCACCGACCGCGCGCTTCACGCAATGGATCAAAGTCAGATCTCGCTTCTCTGCCTCATCGATTTGAGTCGCTGCTTCGATGTCATCGATCATGCCAAATTACTATCCAAGCTGCAGCTTTACTGCATCGACACCTCCTGGTTCTACAGCTACCTGTCCGGCCATACACAGAGCGTCAGCCTTTCTCCAACACTTATCTCCCAGTCTCGTCCAATTACCAAAGGCGTGTTCCAAGGTTCCTCTCTCGGCCCTCTTCTCTTCATGGTTTTTTAGAACGACCTCAGCCTGCATGCCGCCGGCGCCTGCGTCACGCAGTACGCCGACGACACGCAGGTTCTCGTCTCTGGCAGAAAAAAAAACGCCTTTCCAGCCTTGATCGGTGACATGGAGGCGGCCCTTCAATCCCTGGACGCGTACTTTCGGTCCAATGGACTGAAAGTCAACGAGGCGAAATTTGAGCTCCTCCCTATCGGCACTCGGCAAAATCTACGAAACCTTCCCCCCTTCTCTGTAAAATTTCGGAGTACAGCTCTCCTTCCCGGCTACGAGGCGAAAAATCTTGGTATCACTTTCGACCGTTGTTGGCGCCGCCTCGTCGGCGCACCGGCGCTCTCGTGTTTCCGTAAAGCGGCAGCTCTACTCAGAGCCGGCTGAAGGCCGAACCTTGTCAAGGTCACGGTCGCTGCGCGGCGCTCGGCCGGCTCACGTGGGGGACGAATGGCCGGTTGGTCAGTGGTCTGTACCTCTTGTGTCTTCTCCCCTCCTATCTAACTCCCGCTTCAGCTCAGCAACTTGCAGTTTATCCAGATCCATGATGTCGGTCAGGCGCGTGTGCAGTCCGCGTGCAGTCCTGGACGTCAAACTTGTCGTTACTGATGTTCGCACGCCGTTTGCAGAGACGGGGAGTTGTCGTCGAACGGGCTGTATTCACTGCCGTGGTGCCGTAACTGCACACAAACAAAAGAAAACATCTCAGTTTCGGTCATGTCAACACCACATTCATGACGTCATACAATATTTCTATCATGAATCGGTACTTATCATACAAATACAATTCCCCTTTGTTTATATCTTATCTGACGCGTTTCAAATACATTGTTTACTAACTTTCGTATCTTATCTCGGAACACCTTTAAATACAAAAATGCAAACACTTTCAATCGCAGTCACAAGTGATGATTGCATACAATTTCTTACAGATAATGACAGTCTAAATCCCCAGTTCAGTTCATACCGACAAGTTTTGCCTCCCATGCGAAGTCTCAGCGTGCAAAACGGGTTCTTGGTCGCACCAACTTCGACCTCGTATAAGCACCATTAGCACAACGCTGAAATGCACACAAAAGAGGAAAATATATCACAACTGTACCGATATACCATATCGTAAGCGAATAAATAACACATAACTATCAGAATTATCGCTCATTTGCGTTTGTGGTCGATCGACAAGCTCAACAAAAAATTGTTCACAAATTTGGCGCAGCGCCAGATTGCCTTCGCAGCATCGCCATTTCGTTTTATCATGTGAAGCTGCTTAATAATCAACACATATCGAAATGACACACTTACAAGCTACATACAAACCAATACCTGTATCGAAATATCACTCACCCGTTGATATTCTACATAAAAACAAACACAAAGGCACAGACCACTGACCAACCGGCCATTCGTCCCCCACGTGAGCCGGCCGAGCGCCGCGCAGCGGCCGTGACCTTGACAAGGTTCGGCCTTCAGCCGGCTCTGAGTAGAGCTGCCGCTTTACGGAAATACGAGAGCGCCGGTGCGCCGACGAGGCGGCGCCAACAACCGTCATCTTTCGTGGGATTCGCACGTATCACAGCTGTCTCGGAAGTGCGTAGGGATCCTGACCGCCATCTCTCACCTACGTCACTACCTACCCCCCGGATCCCTTCCTATCATCGTCTCAGCCCTAGTCTTCTCGCACATCCGCTATGGTTTGGCAGTGTACGGCAACGGTTCTGGCAGAAACATGGCAACCATTCAAAAAATTTTCAACTATGCAGCCCGCATCATTTCTGGAAAGCGTAAATTTGACCATATATCCGCCGTGCGAGAAGACCTGGGCTGGCTGTGTTCCCAAGACCTGGTCGTCCATCACACCCTCACACTGCTTCATAAGGTCCGTCAGACTGGGCAGCCCGAGTCTCTGGCTGCTCGGTTCTGCACGAACCGCGAACGGCCCAACCATGTGCGCAGCACTCGCAGTGACAACCTGCTGAGTCTCCCTGACATACGCGGCACGGCGGCGGGAAAGCGGCAGTTTACATACCGTGCCGCAGAGCTGTACAATGCTCTCCCCGCCGCCTTTACTGATCTGACCGTCACCGAGTTTAGAAACCAGCTGAAACGTCGACTGACGTCTGGTGCGGACGAAGTGTGATATGTATGTATATGTATGTGCATTGTGTTGTGTGCTTTTATCGTGATTTTTAAGCATTTTTTATGTCATAGCATGATGTTCTTTTACCCACTTCATCACCATCTTTTATTGACTCAGTGCCAAGAATAGCCTCTTTGACTTCGGTCATAGATAGGGGACGGCCACTACGAAGTAAATAAATAAATAAATAAATAAGAGAGAGAGAGAGAGAGAGAGAGAGAGAGAGAGAGAGAGAGAGAGAGAGAGAGAGAGAGAGAGAGAGAGAGAGAGAGAGAGAGAGAGAAATATGAGATGAAGGTGTTCAACCTTGATTACTTTTTTGAGCCTGTTACTATTTGGCCAGTATTACCTACTCATCCATAATTAATTTGTGTATTGTGAATGAGTTAATGTATCATTGTATTGATTTCGGTAATGTTTTCGGATTGGTGTAGCCATTACCTACCACCACATACATGAGCATGTAAAACTCTAAATATATTATATGTGTACCTTACTTTTGTCTTACAGCTTATCTGCTTTCAGTGACTTTCGACGGAACAAGCTGAACCTGACGGAAAGCTTTCACTTCTTTCTAAGCCACGAAACAGCTGTCCATTTGTAAGTATTTCTGGTGTGATCCTACTATAGCTGTCTGCCCATGGCATAGTACTAGGATGTTGAAGCTTGAATGTGATAGCGTTGTGATTAATCACGAAAGAAAAATGTGATTAATCACGAAGGTATCTACTTGATATTCACAATCCAGTAAAACATCTTTTAGGGTTTCCAGAATGTGTAATATATTTTGAAACTAGGGTAAATAATAAAGCGATTATCTTTCTGTGTATGAAACACTTTGATTTTTTCCGGTTGAATAATGGTAAATTATTGGTCAATTCTTCTCACTTCGGTTTGACCAGAAATCAATATTCTCCCGTTACAGGGACCTCAGTTCGAATGGAATCACTCATATACCGCCCATGATGTTCCAAAACATGTTCCGCCTGCACGTTCTGGATTTACGAGACAACCACATCACCGTCCTGAAAAACAGAACTTTCTTCGGACTGCAAAACGTCCGAGCGCTGTGAGTAATGTTTGGGTGTGAGTGTGATTTTATTTCTATGCCGTCTAGTTTGCAATTTTGTGATGACATATGGATTTGTCTGAATTATTTTTTTTTGTCGCCGGCAGCGAGGGAGTAAATAACTTTGATTACCTGCTTCAATTTGTTTCAGGTTTCTTACAGGAAACCGTTTACAAAGGATTGAAGAGAGCGCATTCTTGGGCCTATCGTCCCTGGCAATTTTGTAAGTACTTTATCAGCATATTTTACAATACATTTTCCATACTTTTTTTTCAAATGAGTCAAACACTTCGCACGTGATATTTTTATATTTATAGCGTCTATTCCAATGAATAATATTGCCCGGATACGACCAGTAACATTCTCTCGTCTCGTTTCAGAGACCTCAGTCACCAGCGTCTGACGTACCTCTCATCGCGCTGTTTTCTGGGATTGCGGAAACTGGCCAACCTGTGAGTACCCCTCTCCCCTTCTCCCATCCCTCTCCCACCCCTCTCCCCAAGGAACAGAGCCAAAGTTGCCGCGATGTTTGGGCTTCCCTCGCCCGTCCGCCGACGCCTCTCACTAATGTGTTGACGGTCCTGCAAAGCTTGATAGGATGTGTGCGCTACGGTTTATTCAATTTCAACCAGACGGGACCATGGGCTGAAACTTCTCGGCTTTACGGTTCTTCAGAGGGTTTTTGCTGAATTCAATTCTACAGAAAGCGCTTTGAATATGAACGAGCATTGACGTGTTTGTATTCGCTGCTTCCAGGTTGAAAGGCTTATAGTCTTAGAAGGGGAATGGCAGGGTGGCTTTCGATTATTTGTTAAGCTTTAACAACTTTGAGGTTACGACTAGATAAATTTTCTCCCTCTCTTATCACATTTATGAAAATTTACCTTATATTTAATGCTCTTTTTTCGCCAGAAATTTATCTAACAATGGACTCCGCCATCTGGAGGTGGCTGCATTTACCGGACTCAGCAAACTGGTGATGCTGTAAGTTTTTCGTTTTTTTTTCAGAATTTTCTGGTAGAAAAAAAAATCGAACATGTTTGGCAAAAAGAAACCAGTGAGCATTTCTTCTGATGTAAAATGTTATTTAAAATGTTTAAAATGTTTAAAATGGTATAGTGATAATAATTGAATCAAATCATTTCAGCGAAATCTGCTTTGTTTCAGTGACATTACCAACAATGATATCGAAGATCCCCCGAAGGAAGTTTTCAGAAGTTTGACCTCTCTAAATCGCTTGTGAGTACAGACTCGTGCATCATCCAAGTCGTTTTCATATATGTTTCCTTGCTATCATAATCAGTTAATCACGATGTAATTGATCGTATGCGTCACTGCAGCGTATTTCCTTTTTCGAGTGCACACTACAGTGTGGTTACCTATACCTAGGAGGAAACTGGCTGGACCTTTGAGATCTCTCTCTAAAACATCATTTCCCACTTCCATCTCAATCGTTAATATTTTCTCAGCTGGGTCTTGTTTCTTAGATGAGGCACATGCATAATTTTGCAGTACTGTCTAGGTGCAGGCTGCATACTAACCGCTCCATTTACAAACATAACGCCCTATGGCGATACAAAGGGAGACCATTTCCCTATTCACCGCTGCATGCCAATCGCGTTTCGTCAAAACTCGCTCCGTGCATCCCCGTGCCGTAATGCCACGTGTGCCCCGGGCCCGGCCGCAGGGAGACGGACCTGTTCGGTTTGTGCTGCCTGGCACGCCACGTGCCCACGTGTCTACCAGCGGCCGACGAGTTCTCCAGCTGCGAAGACCTCATGTCCAACACGGTGCTGCGTCTCTGCATCTGGGTGCTAGGCGCTGTGGCGCTGGTCGGAAATGTCCTGGTCATGTGCTGGCGCGTGCTGCACAAAACTAGCAACAGGGTGAGTCCCGCTGTGCATAAAATAAGCAACAGGGTAAATACTGTTGCTGAAAACTAAGTTCTGCAGCTGCTGCTAAAAAGGTAGCAACAGGGTACACGTGATTTACAATACCAGGAAAAGACTTGTTTAATACAACCGTATGTCATTTTACTCCTCTCTCGCAACTCGCGTCACCGAGCTGCTCAAACCGCTCAGTCTGCTCTTTGATTGACTCCCGTGGTCCTGCGTTCAGCCTTGACTCCCTTAGGTATTATGAATGTGGCCTATGGCGCTTTCACCTCCAGCCTATTACTTCGGAGTGTGATCAGACCTGATGGCCCGCAAGAGCCCGCAAGTGACTCCTCCTCCAACCATCACCCGCTGACCGTGACCCCATGACCTCTCCTCAGGTTCACTCGTTCCTGATCATGAACCTAGCATTCAGTGACTGCCTAATGGGCGTGTACCTACTGATGATCGCGGCGGTGGACCAATACTACCGCGGACGCTACTCGGTGCACGCGGTCCACTGGCGCTCCAGCAGGCTCTGCCACCTGGCCGGGTTCGTCAGCACGTTCTCATCAGAGCTGAGCGTCTTCACACTCACTGGTGAGGCTAAAAGAGGACTGTGCACTAGGGGTACCCATTTTTCCCGATTTTGGAAATTTAAGGGTGGGGGTGGTTTTCCCCATTATTTCGCGGCTCCTGATTCCAATGATGCCAAAAATATTGAAATCAAAGGTGGTTTAGGGGTCGCGAATTGAGATTGAAATTTGCGTATTTACCTAGAAATATGCCTATTTTACGCTGATAGTAAATCGCACCAAAGGCAAACTTTTTGTTTCGAAAGTCAGGTAGAGGGGTCATTGAGCGCGCCTTTTTCATCCAGATCGATGTGCTCCATCACGTGGTTCCGGTTAAATGCCTTACTAGCGATCAATACAAGTCGATATTGCAACATTTGGTGAAAACTGAAAAGCGCCGTGATGTTTTGCTCCTGTTGTTGGTATCATTCTGGTCGGCGTGTAATCATTTTTTATATCTTCTGCCTTCATGTGACCTTTGGTGACCTTTGGTATTGGTGACCTTTGATGACCTGTGAGGTCAAACTTAAATATGACGTTTCAGTTGCCACATCTCAGTTCATGACAGGCTTTTTGTGTCCATACAATTAAAGTTTCCGCAAATTAGCTCAGGATACATCTCACAGGTTATGGCTCCGAATGGACTTCAAACCATGTAATTCAAAAACGATCAAACCATTTTGACCGTATACTTCCACAAGACACGCCGTCCTGATCGCTGACCACAGGCGGCGGAACGGGGAGGGCACCGGAGCACCGTGCCCCCCTTTGATTTTGGCATTTTAACATTAGCCCTAGGGGCGTTGCATGGAAAGAATGGGACCAAAAGTCGGCAGTGCCCCCTTAATTGAAGGTGTTCCACCGCTTCTGTCGCTGACGGCTACGATGTAATACACGTATGAGACAAGGCAGAATAACTCTGGGTGTTCTACCCAAAAATATCAACTTCTAATCCAAAAACATAAACTCCAAAGCGTCGATTCTTTCCATGCCTACCAACCATGTACCTACTATTTCATTTCTTCAGTCACCGTCAGTGGGGATACGAGTACACGTCTGAAGTGTAAGAGGTTCCGATACAATGCACATTGCACATCATTTACGACTTTGCATTTTCGACCACGGGCGACTAGCCATGCGCTGATACGTGCATAGCTGATAAGTGACGAAGACCTTTCCAGGGTTGTGCTCGACTCAAAAAAATTTGCCGACTCGACTCATCATTCAACTTCAGAAAGCCCTGACTCAACTCTGACTCAAACAAGGAGCTGATTTTTTTCCCTTGACTCGACTCATGACTCAAGCGGCTCAATGAAAATATGAGTCGACTCAAACTTGACTCAATTTTTTTGGTGAGTCAAGTGAGTTGACTCAAAATTGACTCAGATGAAAAATTTGTTGAGCGGGGGCGGGGGTGAAAAAAAATCCGGCAGCAGGGCCAGGGCGAAGTTGTTAAGAGGGGGGGGGATGAAAAGCTTGTTTCTAGAAAGTGGAGTCAGCTGACTCATGTTCCTAAATGTTTGACTCAACTCAATGTCAAAAGTTATTTTACTGACTCAACTCTGACTCAACTCAACGCCTTAATATTTTTGTCCGACTCAACTCTGACTCAACTCAACAGCTCAACATTTTATCTGACTCGACTCAAATCTGACTCATTTGAGTCAGAGTTGAGTCAAATTTCTGACTCGACTCATGAGTCAAGCACAACCCTGGACCTTTCACTGCTCCTTGCACAGATCACTTGTGATCTGAGGTGATTGGCGTATGAATCTGAAGAACCTAATGAAGCAGAAGATTTTCATCCTGCATGGGCCGTATATGGTGGTAACCAGGACGCGGCGTCATATAAAAGAGTGTGCGTGCAGAGGCTGAGGACGAGGAGAACTAGGTCCGCCACCTAAGGTCCATGGCCCACCCAATGTGTCGGCCCCCAGGCAATGCCAGGAGTCAGTAAACGGATCTGCCTCGGAGTTGGCTGAGTCGTTTAGACTTGGCACCTTCCTAATTTCCAGCTTTAGCCAATGCCATTCGACTTCAGTTCAGCACCATCTGAGGGTTTGGACTGGGCATGTAGAGTGCAGCGTAAGGTCCGTTATCTTGCAAGGACGCTGCTGGCAGCGGCCATCACCAGGCTAGTTCCATGACATGATATCTGCACCCGTCTCAAGTTAACAATATGTCAACAGTCTAAACAAAAGTCTGTATGTGGGTGTGGGTGTTTGTGGGAGAGGGGCAAAGCTACACTCATACAGCAGTCACCCAACGGCGCGGTGGTGTAAAGCTTGCGCCCCTCCCTCAGCCGTGTCTGCAACTCCGGGACTATAGGGGAGGTCGGCTAGCGAATTGGCAAAGGTCATGCATACCGGCATAGCTTCAGTGCTGTTTTCATCTCGTTAAAGATATAAATAGGCCATTAACCCGCGCGGGGCTGGGGTCTCCAGCCGAACGCGCGGGGCTGGGGGGGGGGGGTAAATTTTACCCCCCCCCCCCTGTTATCTCCCGAACTAATGGTCCGATTTGGAAAATTCAAACGCCAATCGAAAGCTCTCATCACGAACTACTAAAAACATGTACTTAATTTAAAGTTTGAGGTCAAGGTCAAGGTCAGGTCAAGGGTACAAATTGCAAGTTTCTACAGTATCGGCCTTGCACCGTAGTTGCCGAAGAATGGAGTCATGGACTGAGACTGATCGCCCAAAACGTGTTCTTAGGCTACCAAGACAATATTAGTTGCATACAATATCATTCAGAGGTCAAGGTCAAGGTCAGGTCAGGTCAGGTCAGGTCACCAAAAAACAAAATATAGAAAAGGGCATGTGCGACACATGTCTTATGGGTCATTTTACTCATAGAATTCAATAGGCACACTCAATAAGTGATATGGACCACCTCTGGATGAATTTCAGGTCGAGGTCAGGTCAAGGTCAGGTCAAGTGAGGTCAAATTTTGAAGTTGGTTGTTAAGGCCTAAAAAGGTGTCTATCTGATGCAGTTTTTCACGGCGAATCGAATGGTGCTATTTTTGTTTCCGTACGAGGTCTAGAACTTCCAAAAAAAGTCATTTTTCAAAAATTTTGTGTGTCGTGACGTCATAAAATTTTGAATAACTCCCACATTTTTGAACCGATTCTTCTAAAATTTGGTATGTAGGTGCGCATAGACCACTTCCCTGACATATATTCCGGTTTTTTCGATAGACTCAAAATTTTGGATTTTATAATGATTTTCCCAAAAAAATCAGTTTTTTGAAAAAATTTAGGCCAAAATCCAAAATTTTCAAAAAACCGAGATAGCCATTTGATAGACAAAGTAAAATTACGTATAACCTTTTTTGTTACGTCTTGATTCCTTTAAAAATGAAGATGTTAGCGGCGTTTGAACTTTTGCCGTTTTTGAGGCGAAAATGGCGAACATGACGTCACTAAAACGTCAATTTCTCAAAAATTTTCCGACGGATTTCGCTCAAATTTTCAGGGAAGGTGTCAAATTGATGTAAGCAAAGGTACTGAAAGCTTGGCGGCGCTGCGCGCCGCCGTTTTTGAGATATCGCAAAAATTCGCGAGGGGGGGTAAAATTTACCCCCCCCAGCCCCGCGCGGGTTAACAACTTATTTATCTACTTCATGCCATATTTCCGTTACAATACGACACACGAGTTATATCGTCACATCCGTAACGGCTTTTAATGCCCCTCCCACCCAGATTGTGTCAATATTCATTGTTTACGTCCTGGGGTTCAGTCATTTCTTTTGCTGAATAAGACGACTCATTGAAAACTAAATGGTCCTAATGAGAAAGCTTCGATCACTGATTTGAGCCCTCTGACTACATAGCCAGTCGTTCTAAGAGTTACGGTCTGGTATATATGTAGGTACTAATGACGGTCTAAGCCACAGTGAGTGTAAATGAGCATATGCTGTTCATTGACCAAAATGATATTTTTGGTGCTCTCTTTTACCGCTGCACGTCGAATACCACTGCAACACATTCAGGCTTTGCGCATTTATATCCATTCATATGAAGTCATTTTTCCAAGTAAAATTAAAACTTCCAATGCAAGCTCGCGATCCCTAAAAGTGGTCTGATATCGTTATTTCTGTCACTGCTAGATCCAGAACGGAGCAAATCAGTGGCGGCGGAAGGTAATTTTGGATGGGGGTGCAAAGTTTTCTCAAGGGGCCCCTCTGGAAGTTGTGGGCCCCCCTTCATTTATTTTTAAGTGATTATTATTGATTTATGAAAAACGAAGATTTCGGAAAACTATCCCCATACACAAAAGTTCTGTAAAAGGTTTGAAATTGCAGTGCACCTAGGTACCTATCTCAAATAATGAAAGCATAAAGAAGCAAATGCAGCTAGTTTTTTATCGGTTAATCTTTTAGTCTAGCCACCACCCGCAGCGTCTCAAACCACTTTTCTGGATCCGCATTGGACCATTGAGGGCCCTACGAGACCGTTTCAAGAAGACCGTGTTTAGAAGCCCCTTGGAAACCGACCACATAGACTCCTCCAGAGACATACATGACTCCCCAGACTGAATGAGCCCTCCGATCAGGGTCGGTCCCTTGAAAGTTGCTGAAAGGTTTCAGAAGGCAGTATAGGCTCGAAAGTCTTTTGAGGGCTCTCAGAAACCGGCTGGAGGTCACAGGAGCCGATGTTTATCCTAAAGAGCCGGTATGGAGGACTGAATAGAGGAAAGGGGTCTCAGTGGGGCCTTCAGGGGCAAGTGTTTGAGCCCAAAAAGTATGTGTGGGGCCTTAGAGGCAGGTAGACCCCTGGGGTATGCAAGGGGTCCCAGGAGCTCGCGTTTGAGTCCAAATATTCGGCTGACGGCTACCAGAACCAGCATGGGGATTCTTAGAAGCCGCTTAGATCCACATTTCATGGGTCATGAGTCCCAAGAGTCGATGTAGGGGCCATAAAAGCCGGTGTAGGGCCCATGGCCCAATAAGTTCCCACATTGAGACTCTCAGAGGCCGGCGACGGGGCACCAAGAGCAGATAAAGTGCCTCAACAAGCCGCCATGGGGCCTGAGAATCAGTGTGGAATTCCAGGAGCCTGCGTGAGCTCTCGGAGACCTCCGTATTTCGTAAGGTTCACAAAGGTCGTTGGGTCCTCTGAATCTGAACTCTGCGGGACCCTCAGAGGCCAGCATGTCTCCTGGCACCTGCCTGTGTTGAGTTGAGACCCTCCGAGGCTGTTGTAGGGTTCTTCAGAGGCCAGCGTTGGCCCTTGAAGCCTTCGTTAGGCCCTAGAAGCCGTCAAGAGGGCCCTCAGAGGTCAGCATGGCCCCTGGAACCTGCCTGCGTCGAGGCCCTCAGAGGCCGTCGTGGGGCCCTCAGACGCCAGCGTGGGCCTTTGGAGCCTGCGTTGGGTCTTAGAGACCATCATGAGGGCCCAGAGAGGTCGTCGTCAGGGCCCTCAGCCCCTCAGGGACCGTCCTGGGGTCTTCAGAAGTTGTTGTGATGGCCCTTAGAAGCCTTCGGAAGGATCATCAGAGGTCGTCATGAGGGTCCTTGGCCATAGTGAGGGTCTTCATGGCAGGGCCTCGTCTAACATGTTAACTGGGGGGGCAATTGCCTCCCCAGTGGAGCGGATTGCCCCCCCAGTGGCCAACATTTGCCCCCCCAGTCAAAACGTAAACTTCTCACAAAATTACCTTCTCCGCAATACGTTTTTGTTAGGAATCTTACATGGATTTAACGAGAAACATTAAATAATTTGTTCAATAACTGTTCAGTGTTCATGGCTACGGGAAAAGACAGGGTTTTGTGATTTTCAGAGCTGGGCCCTGTTTCACGGCACGCCGCTTCACTCCGCTTCACTGAAGCGGCGAGTTAAACGGAACCTCCGATGCTAAGGTAACTGTCATCACTAAACGCCAGCGCGCTGTATTATATTGCTGCAGTATTGTTTCGCATTGAAATCAGAAATATGGCCGCTACATTTTATGTTTGTATTCCGGGACATATCTTAATGCGAAGCAATACTGCAAAGTGCAAGCAATATAATACAGCACGCTGGCGTTTTGTGATGAGGTCACATCTTAGCATCGGAGATTCCGTTTACCTACCTACCTCACCGCTTCAGTGAAGCGCGCTGAAGCGAAGTGAAGCGGCGTGCCGTGTAACAGGGCCCAGAGAGCGCCGAGTAGCAAATTGTAAAATGGCAGCTGGCCAGCGACCCAGCTCGTGTTTGCCCCCCCCCCCCCCCCCAACACACAAACTCAACGAAACGCCCAACACGGATAAGTATGTTTATCACTGTCTGGTGGGTCAATGTGAAGGTACACTAATGTTAACCCTCGCCCGTATTGGTGTTTTTCCAGTCGCGAACGTATAAGGGGGAGGGGTCCGTTGGACCCCTTGCTGTTTCGCCCCTGATCGAGCTAGAGCTTCGCGGAACAAACGACCGTGTTGCCCGTGACGAGAGGAAAACGATGATACCCAATTTTAAGATCCTTAGTCATTCAGTTGACCTTCCAGGTCAGGTCAATGACCCAAAAGTCGGGGAAATCAGGACCTGTTAGAACGTCGTAAACTCAGTAAAGGGTGGCTGTTATGTTTTTTTTTTCGGGGTGCTGTTCACGAATATCATGTTAGTTATGATCATAGATAATGTCTCCATGCATTTAGGCCAGGTCGGGTCAGATCAGGTCAGATCAATCAGTAAGGGTTTTGCCGGGTATTCGTAGTAGGTGGCAACCACCTCTGACAGCTTCGTAACATGTTGCGAAGGCACCAAAACTTATTCGTAATTGTTCAAATGGTTGCTAAATTCGAAATTAGCTCCAAAAACTAGTCTAAAAGCGGGTAAAACTCATCATAGGAAGCAACATCATATCACATGTTTAAACGCTTGAAACCACGAAAAGACTGCAAACGCTCGGCTAATGCGAGCCGACGATAGGCCAAATTGCAATTCCGGCTAAACCTGGTCTCGAAAAGTAACTCACAGGTCAAAGGTCATTTGGGTCAGGGTCATGAAATTTTCAGAGTTGATGTGAAATTGATAAACGCGAGGGTATTGAAAATTGTGTCGCAATCGGTCGCTTTTTGCGCGACTTATTTGCGAAAAACTGAGAGGAGTCCGTTCGACGCTCCCCCCCCCCCCCCCGCCCCGCACCCCTCCGCTATGTACCTATACGGGCGAGGGTTACGGTATGGCTCAGACCGCCTGTTTTTTTTTTTTTTCTTCTTTTGTTAAAAAAATCATGGTCTCAGGGCTGTGACGAAAATCAAGTGGCCTAAATCCGGTGAGAAAACAGGATTTGGGGGTACCCTAGGTTTGACTCCTTCAGTCTCTGCCCCCCCAGTGAAAATTCCTTAGACGAGGCCCTGCTTCATGGGCCCTCAGATACCTTTGCAGGGCTCTCAGGCCTTGGTAAGACCGCTAGAGGCCATCGCTAGGGCCCTCAATAGACCGTTGCAGGGCCCTCAGATGCCAGCATAGCCTCTGCAGCCTGGTTGTGTTGGGGCCCTCAGAGGCCGTCGCTGGGCCGTCTGAAGCCAAATGGGCCCTCAGACTTGATATGGGTCTAGGGCCGTCACGAGGGTCCTCAGAGACCGTCGTAGAGGCCAGCAGGGCCCCTGGAGTCCTGTGGGACCCTCAGCGGTCGTCATGAGGGCCCTTAGTGGTCGTTATAGGGCCCTAGGGGACATAGGTCGTCGTGAGAGCCCTCATAGATCATCGTAAGGGCCCTCAGAGGCCGTCATAGGGAGGCCAGCATGGCCCCTGTAGTCCCCTTGGGGCCCTGGAGTATCTGTGGGACCCTCAGCGGTCGTCATGAGGGCCCTTAGTGGCCGTTGTAGGGCCCCAGGGGACAGATGTCGTCGTGGGAGCCCTCAGAGATCGTCATATAAGGGCCCTCTGAGGCCGTCGTGCGGGCCCTCAGATGCCGCATGGAGCACCAAACGCGGCTCGGGACACTTCTAGCCGGTGTGGGGGCCCCAAAGACTAGCATGGGGCGCTCCTGACCATTTGGACATCCCGGACGATTCCACATCAGTGTTCGTTTCCAGATCACTGGTTTTCGGGAGAAAATGTATTAGCTGGTGCGACGGGCCCCTTGTACGGATTTTGGGGGTGCAAAAAGATATGTTTGCACCCCCATGTTTTTCGATGGGGGTGCAGCTGCAACCCCTGCACCCCCTATTCCGCCGCCACTGGAGCAAATAATGATAAAATCGACCCCAAACCGTTGGCATGGTAACTTTGTCCCAACATAAAATAATGTTAATTTGGTCGATTTTCCGCTAAAATTGACCTTTTCATTTTGAATACGTGACCTCTAGAAATAGTTTGGATTTGTTATTTTTGGCACAGATGGAATCAGAATGGACCAAATAATGGGAAAATTGACTCCCACCTGTTAGCATGGTAACCTTGTTCCAAAATAAAATAGCATTAATTTGGTCGATTTTTCGCTAAAACTGGCATTTTCATTTTGAATTCGCGACCCCTAGAAATCGTTTGATTTCACTATTTTTGGCACAGATGGAATCAGAATAGACCAAGTAATGGGAAAATCCACCCCCACCTAAAATTTGAAAAATTGACCAAAAAATGGGTACCCCTACAGTGTGCACTCAAAGGGGAGCAAATGGGCGTGCTTACGTCTACATGTTTTTTGTGTGTGGGGGGCAGGAACAGGTGCAGACTGAACATTTTTACTCACAGCTGGTGGGAAAAAGGCGTCTTTCTAGTTACTAAGGGGTAAGGGAAATTGTAAACTGGATTTTAAATATGTATTGTAAGAGCTTATTGGTCAAAGATAAGCCGTCCACCTCTGATTTTATTGCACTGTATGAATTTACCACCAAGGGATGACTTTCACAAGGTGGTCGCTCTGTAGTCTGTACCGTCATATGATCAGCTCTCACATTGCACGCTGCAATGATCGCGATCACTCGCCCTCAGTGATCACGCTGGACCGTTTTCTGGTGATCATCTTCCCGTTTCACCTGGATCGTCTGGAGATGTCACGTACCCGTCTCATCATGGCGACTGGATGGACGGCCGTGGCTCTACTGGCCGCCTCGCCCCTGATGCCGCTCTCCTACTTCAGGTCAGAGGTCATTGACACCGCTTTGGGTCAAAGGTCAACTATTGACTCTGTTAGCTCAGAGGCTACTTATTGACACATCTTCAGGTCTGATGTCAATAATTAAAGCTGCATGACTGACCGTATCATAGATCAGAGATCACTCGTTACACATACCTGGATTCATTGATCACTCATTGACCTGCGCTTACTAAAGCTAGATCATTTCCGTGCATGCCGGGTTTTCTAGTAAAAATACGCATTTTCTAAGTGTCCTTATTTAGTCATTTCCTCGTGTGACATTGACATTCGTTTTTATGGCATTGGCAGTGGATTTTACGGACGTTCGGGAGTATGTTTGGCGCTTCACATCACTCCAGACTACCCGCCCGGATGGGAGTACTCGGTGTTTGTCTTCCTAGGTGAGCACAAACACTTAGCTCCGGACTCCTCGATGTAATGAGAGTACTCCGAGGCTGTTTCTCGGAAACACTTAATTTCCGACTACCGTGTCTAAAAAGTAGTAGCGATGTTTACGTCGGGGAAAACTACTGTCGACAACTTGCGAATGTGTTGCGTTTTTTTTTTTCTTGGAAGAAGAGCAATTTAAGTAACAACATAATCACAGTTTTTAAAATAACTTATTCAATATATTACCGGGAATAAAATACCTTCCCCAAGATAATGAATGACAAACACCAGCGATAAAAGCATTGTCCGTCGCATTAGTTTCTGACAAATTAGTCCTGTTTTGCGTGGGATGAACGGTGCTGTCCCATTTTCAAAGCTGCTATTCAAAACGGTAAATGCATTGTCTGAACGAGCTTAGTCTACGTCTTTATGCCTTTAGAGCGGTAGGCATTAAGACATAATGTAATAATGTAATGCAGCCTTTGTCTTTGTTCAGTGTGATGCATAAATGTAAGTTGTACCTATGTGCGGCTATTCGGGGAATTTACATATATAATCCTTTTATTTTGGGGCAAGACCTCGCCTACACAATACATATCCGATGACTATCAGTAATAGTGCAACTATGTGTGATAAGGAAAAGGGGTGAGGGGTACACTCAGAAACAGTTTTTAGAACATTCGATGATTGGTTTACTCCGAGGTATCCGGCCATTCTCAATTTCCGGTAAATGCTCTTGACACGGAGACATTAGATGTCGAAATTTCCAGAAAGCCAAGGTTTAGTATGCCGACTATCTCAATCAATCTCAACATCGACACAGCGACCTTCTTTGAGATAACATTGGAAGTTTTTAAGGCCGTGCCGTTGTCCAGAAGACCCCCCAGGTGTCTCCACGAACGAATGTCTTGACGGTCCGCGGATTCGATCCGCGCGCTGCACATCAAAAGAAATTCTTGCTAGCGATCCCCCGTCCAGGAGATTTCCCAACAACTGCGCATTTGAACGCATTTGAACGGCAAAATGCCATCAAAGGTGAACAAACATCCACTCTATCACTGCACATCATCCACACTTGGCCAACGACCAACGTCACCACAAACGCTGCCAATCTCTAAAAAAAAAACACGACCGAAGTCGTTACGACAGCCTGTCAGCCGCCGCCGCCGCTGGTACAGAATGCCGTCTGTCGCCACTACAAAAAGGTGCCTCGGTAGCTCAATGGGTAGAGTTGCGGATCGTTAACCCGGCCGGGCCCGGGGGGTAATCCCAACCACCGCAGCCCGGGGGGGGCGTTTTTCGCCCCCCCTGTCTAACTCCGTAAATAAGGGAGCTACGGAAACAAAAGCGATACCAAACGAAAGGTCCTTACGAAACGATTCTAAAGCACCTAAAATTTTTGACCTCAGGTCAATTTTCAAGGTCAGAGGTCAAGGTCAAAGGCAAAAACCGGCACATGTGTAGTGATCTCAAAGTAAGCCTTCTAGAGGACGGCAGGCTGCATTAAACCGGCAAAATTGGGTGTCAAACGAAAGAATAGAATCTGAGGATTCCGAAAATGTGCTTAAAATTAAAGGTCAAGGTCAAGGTCACGCTAAAAATTGACCTCAAACTTGGCACTTTTTCGCACATCTTGCGTGCTAGCTTCCAAGATGTTTTGAAATGTTTTGAGGCTTATCAGTTCCCTATTTGTGGTTCATCCTACGATACAAGGCTGCTCAAAGGTCAAGGTCACAGAAGAGTATCCCTGCTAGAGGCTATTTCACTGATTCAAGTTAGTAATAATAAATAAGACAATTTTGCCGTCCAGAAGCTCTAAATGAAGGCTTAGAGGAAAATAGATGCCAGATTCGTGATCAGCGGGTAAACATCCATCATAAATGACCTCTCATGTGTCAAGGTCAACCAGAGGTCATTCGAGGTCACATGAGGTCAACATAAAACTTGACCTTTTCCGAACAAAATATACATCATTCGACGCGGCTTGACAAGGCAAATGCGATGGTACCATTGCCGTAGCTCTAGGACCGTTTTTGTCGAAGTTATTTGCGAAAAACTAAAACCACATTTCGGGGTCGTTGACCTGACCTCTGACCTCAGGTCACCAAAACTATTTTTCTATTTTTCTCTAGGTCAAACGCTACACAACCGTGCTCGTAATTTGTCTTTATCTCTAAAACTCTATTTTTAGCAGCTATTTGAAGTTTGCGTCTGTGACGCCGAAATTTGCCGTGCAGGGGTCTAGAAAAATGGACCTTGTGACGTCATCAATGGGGCTAGGTCCAAATTTTTTACTTCAGAAGATGTCAAATTGATGGGAGAAAAGGTACTGAAAGTTTCGCTTTCCTATCCCTAAGCGTTCGGGAGCTATCGCAAATATTCGCCAGGGGGGGCGAAAAACGCCCCCCCGGGCCCGCGAGGGTTAATCGAAAGGTTGCCGGTTCGATTCCGGGCGCGCCGTGACTTTTCCCATGTATACCAACGTATGATCTCCAAAGAGACCAATGTACACCAGCGTATGGTCTCCAACGCATTATCTCCAAAGAGATAAAAATGTTGGTGGTTTAACTGAAGCCCAAATAAAAAACAAAATTGTCTAAAAAAGGGTGGCTCTTTGCAAAGACGTGCCAGGTGCCTCCGAGACAACCTAATGGGCTTTTCTGTTTCTGAGTGTACATATGCCGTCAGCCGTTTTCCACCCTGTTGATTCGTTTCTCTCCAAATTGAAATAAGATGACCTCGTCTATTATCAAATATATCGATAATGTAAATTGTAAATAACCTTTTCCTAAAATTGCGATCATAATAGATTAGAAACTAGCTATTTCTTATATAAGCGTGTCCTTCTCGACGCAAACCTCACTACCACTCGTGTCTGTCTGTCATGTTTTAGTCCTGAACCTGATCTCGTTCGGCGTGATCGCACTGGGCTACACGTGTATGTTTGTGGCGGCCAAGCGCACACAGGCTGCTGTTCCAGCTCTGAGGCGACGTTCCAAGCGCAGCACCAGATCAGATGGTAAGTGGTCTCTGATAAATGGCACGTGAGCATCGCTGCGAAAACAGTCTGTGTAAGACAAACAACGAAACTTTGGGAAAGTTTGGAGTGAGTCGGGCTGAACTGTAAAGAAACAAACATGAAGCAGATCTTGAAGCAAAAGTTCGAGAGGTGTCAGGCCGTCTGATGGGTGTAGAAATATTAGATCACTTGCATGGTTTTCCCTAAAATTCATATGAAAATAAAGGATCTAAAAAATACGAGTGATGAAAAACGTCAGATAATAACCAATCACGTGATATCAAAACGGGCTTTAGGGAACCATTCCATAACTTTGGAGAAAATTGGAAAACGTCACTGCCAATGCTCTGTGCCAGATAATGACGTTCAATGTAACATCTAAAAGCCAAATGATTAATTTTTAGGTGCGGCCAATACACAAATGTATGAGAGCGCGAATGGATATCGGCCTAAGTTTTTGCTGCTTGTTCTGGCTTGATTGATTGCTTCGCTTTACTCATACGAAACTTATGTGTGTCTGTTTTAGCTAAACTCATTTCGGTTGGAAGCTTATTAACTGTTGAAAGATGACGGACAATTTCTTGCCACTATGTTTATGTGCAGGGCGTTTGGCGAGCACTTAGCTGGTAACGGCAACAATTTCAAACTCCCTTTCACACTCATCCTGAAAATGTGTATGCTTAATTTTTACGCAACACTTATGACATTGCGGTTTCTTTAGCCTAACATTCCATCAATTACGCTACACTTTTGAATTGTTTTCTGTGTGATTTTCAGAAATTTATCCACGATTATAGAATGATCCGCACTGCTCGCAAGTCACGACTAGTTACTCCTGAACCTCAACCGTTCCCGCACCGAAAAAGTATATATCTATCTGCACTGACAAAATCACATACATTCATTGAAAATAATTCGAACAATTTATCAAGATAAATTGTAAATACAATTATGCTGACAACAAATACAAATACAATCACGTACAATTATGCTCACTGGCTACAATCAAGGCACAAGCGATAAGTTAGCATTATCGACGGCTCTAACTAGACACATCATAAAGACACTTCTCGCTAACAGCCCTCTTCGTCCTCTGTCTCGACTCTGATAGCTGATGATTTCACCCTCACCTCGTCCTGGAACACATTCATTATTCAACGCCACTTATGAATTTCTGAAAATGCCCTGCCAAGCTATTTCTTTGAGACTGATGCTGGCTGAATATCGTCGACTCGTCACACGAACAGGGCGGTGGGAACGCACCAGCTATTGGACGCTGCCCGAGGCAGCGAGTCTATTAGCTGCGGTTCTTCTTGGCAAAGGCCCGACACGTGCTTCCACTGACATAGGATTATAGCGAGATTGCAATAGGATATATGCTGAACCGGATTACGTGGAAATGAACTCTCATTTGCTTCTGTTTGAATCTGCGTTATATGCGCTGCTTTGATCGTTGTCTAAAGACCGTCGCTAATAAGACTTCTGTCAAATGAGCTAGTGTGACGCAGGCTGACGCCTACCATCAACGTTCATATAAGTAGCCGTCGGCAGCGTCTGGGGAGAAAATAATGAGGCGCTTTATTCTGTATACCACGAAAGTGTTTGTGACGGAAAAAGGCATGCTCGTTTGTGCACACATGAAGAAAAGTCCTGTCATGATCTCGATAATTCGTCTTCTCACTTTTTTGGGTTTTGCTGGGCTAGGCTCTTTCGGTCTGACGAGATCACTGCAGAGCCGGAAGGATGATAGGAAGGGGGAGACATTGGTCTGGGGCCTGGGCGGACATCCTGGTGCTCCACCGGGACTGAGCCCCTCACGTGGACAGGGCACCCAGCCCGGCTAGCGGTCACCGCACCCGGCCATAGGCCTGGCCCAAAGTTGGAATAAAGGTGACCGCCCAGCGGTTGAGATGAGGAAAGGATTTGACTGCTGAGGATGGAAACGACGGAAAGGAATATCTTCTTACTGCTCATCTAAAATGGATAGACGCTCCACCGCGCAAGACCCCCGCCATCCCGTGACGCAGAAAGCGGCTTTGGGCCAGAATTGAAGTGGATGACCCGAGTGATAGGTATCACAAAGTTCACACTACTCCGTGACTCTACTCCCCACCACGCCGTGCCCTAACACACCCGCCCCCCCCCCCCCCCGCCCCGCAGGAGCCATGGCACGACGGATGACGTTGATCGTCGCCACCGACGCCGCGTGCTGGCTCCCCATTATCGCCCTGGGAATCGCCTCACTCTGCGGCGTTCGCGTGCCGCCTCAGGTAGGTCCTGTGACGTCATAACGGACAACCAATCATAGCTCTGGGAATCGCTTCTCTCTGCGGCGTCCGCGCGCCGCCTCAGGTAGATCCTGTGACGTCATAACTGGTGGAGAATCTTCACCCTGGGAATCGCCGCCTCCTTTTTTTGCAGCCTCGTCCGATCTCTCCTCGGGTGGATAGTGCCAAGATGATAGTGCGATGTCATTAGATTCGTATCCGTATTACGACAGGGTAGATAGTAGGTGGAGTTATCTCATGTTTGGTGTGTCGATGGGCGACATGCGTGATGGAATGTGGATTATTTGTACTGCACTGGAGTTCTTATCGTCTGATCATTGAGGAATGAGAGACGAGAGAGGGAGAGGAGAGAGAAAGCGGAGATAGAGGGAGAGAGAAAGGGGAGATAGAGGGAGAGGGAAAGCGGAGAGAGAGTGAGGGAGAGAGAGGAAGAGAGCGAGAGAAGAGAGAGAGAAGAGAGAGAGAGAGAGAGAGAGAGAGAGAGAGAGAGAGAGTGAGAGAGAGAGAGAAAGTGAGAGAGAGAGAGAGAGTGAGAGATATAGAATATGGATAATTTGACAAAACTTCCACCTAACTTCCCGAATTTGCAACCTTCATGTTAGCAAAATATCATCAGGCAGTAACAGTTGACAACCCAGTACCGTCAAGTATTACCTTTATATCCATGAGTATTACCGTCATGTGACGGGTCTGTCCATTCCATGGTAAGAACATAATCGCGCTGTGACCTTTGAGACCAAGTTCTGACCGTTTATCCCGTTCTGTGGCCAGATATACGCCTGGGTGGCGGTGTTCGTACTCCCTCTGAACGCGGCTGTCAACCCTCTCCTCTACACTCTATCCACGGTACAGTTCGTGGAACAGGTCGAGAAGAGACTGCACACGTTCAGAGTGTCCTGGAAACGGTCGTTCACGATGAAAACCTGCACCACGGCTGTCACAGAGGGCAGAGGTGGGTGAAAGGGGATGGGGTGTGGGGTTAGATAGAGCGGCGAGCCACGGAACAATGTCAACAAAGAGTTACATTTGTGAGCGCTTTGTTACAATGCTTTTGAAACGCATTGCATCTCCAAGCACAACGCCCAACTTTATTGCTGAAAAGAATTACGCGACCATCATTTCAGCCTCTTCCAAAAGTTGATTTAATTCGCATTTTTCCTGGTATGCCGGCATTTTTGCTTGGTTTGTGGGTCGTGTCTCCTATACATGAGTACACTAAATAGACTGTGTTTCAAACTCTCATCTGACTCTAGTTTTCCTGCGCTTGTTTCGTTTGTGTGATCAGCAAACGACCAGGAGCACCAGCAGTGGAGTCCGCGGGTGTACCGGTTCGGCCCAGCCCAGCAGAGCGAATCCGTTGACACAGTGGCACTGGTGACTCTCTCACACCGGCGGCAGAGACCGAGGTAGGCACAGTAAATAATGTGACGTGACGTGTCGGCAGGACGGACGTGACGTGACGGAGGGGCGGACGTGATGGGATGGCGAGATGGACGTGATGTGATGGGTCTATAGTGACGGATATAACGTAACAGACGTAACGGACGCTTAGTTGTGCTGCATTGAGATGGGCTGGTCCTTCGCCGACAAGAAGGTAATTAATTTTCAATGATGAATGACAATTTTGGCAGATAAGCCTGCTGTGAAAATAATAACGTTTGCCTTTCGACCAGAGGTGCTATCTAAATTTTCAAGAGGACAGTGGTATCTTTCCTGATGTGTGTGTTTTACATTGCGTCACTTTACTATACATGTATTGAAGTTGTAAGGCGTTGTGTAAACTACTGACCCTGTCGCTAACGCCCTGTGTTGTCTTGCTTTCTTCTCCCCATGGCCTGGTGGAACGCCAGAGTTCAAGTGACTGGAAGTCTGACTGACTATCGAGGCGGAAAGAAACATTCTCTGCGGACCAGTCAGAGCTTAGGGGTCAACCAAAATCAAATAGATCAGCAGCACAAATCAAACGGCGGGGCCCGCCGACAGTTCCAGCTAGTGCCACCGCCCCAGGGGCAGCAGCACGAGCTGCAGGCAGCTCAGAAACAAAGACAAAGACAGAAGAAGAGGAACAATGAGCTTTACGAATGACTTGTCATCTGTGGTGTTTATTGACGTCTTGTGTTTTCCATGATATATACGTAATAACGTGGAAGAATTGTCGGGGAGAGAATAGTCATAATACGCGGCGACTTGCTGCTATGTGTTATTGCTAAGTCGCTAAATGCGTTGTTGTTCTTTGGACCTGAAGAATCCTATTCAACCATAATTTATGTAATATGGTGCATATTCTACACCTTTTTGCACTACAAATCGGCATCTGGTCATTCAATTTCGACACTTTGCATTCAATATCGACAGAGCTACCTCCATTTAGACATACCTCACACATTTCGAATTATTTCATCAATTTTAAATAGCACCGGTTCATATTCGATCTGTTGCGTCGAATTTCGACAGGGGCATTGAATTTCGACAATGGTCAGCTGTAAATGAAGAACTGCATTTGACTTTGACATTTTACAATCAATTTAGACAATGGTTGTTTGGCTTTTTTATAGATTTACCTTAAATTTATGATAAAATTGTCTTATCATGTGAAAGCTATAACGTATTTTCATGGATATGTAAGAGTGCCCCTCCCCCGCTCCTCAGCTAGTGGGCTCTGCCGCCGCTGACTTTGGGGCTGACTGGTGGCCGCTGTTGAGCTGTTGCCGTCCGCCGTCGCGCTGCTGTCGTGGTCCGGGCCGTGGGCCGCCCGCGGCGGTGCTCGTTGTCGGCCGCTGCCCCGGGGCGGCCCCGACCCGGCGTTGGGTGGGGCGCCTCGTAAGCGCGTTAGCAGCATTCAAGGACCCGTCTGACATTCGACGGGCCCGCTGCAATTGAACACGGCACCGCGTACAGCCGCTCCAGAGGTAGCCCGGGACGGGCGCTTTTGTCGGAGCGACTCTGCATGCGTGCAATGGGTGACCATCAGCACGGAACAACGAAGCATCATAAGGATCAGATGGATAAGGATGCAGATGGAGTACGGATGAATTTACCGGCCGTGCTGTAGGCAAATTTTATTTACATAAGGTTCTGAGCACCATGATTGGGAGCGACTGGGACGACCAGCATCCAGCAGGTCGTTTTTCTTTATTTTTCAAAAACTGCTTAATCAACGATTTTTAAATAAGCAATGTCTAAATCAAATGAGTGATGTCGATTTTGATTGTAAAATGGCGAGATTGAATGTCTCGTGTCTAAGTCCATGTCTAACGTCTAAATACGTAAGGCCTTGTCTAAATTGAATGCCCCTTGCCGAAATGATGACTGATATCGATGTGGTGTGCCCGATGTCAAAGTAGAGCCCATATGACAAAACAAAATGCCTCTATTCGAAGCAAATGAGAGATCGCTAAAATTGAATGCAATTCGCCGAAATTGAATGAAAAGATGCCTATTTTGAGTGCAAAAAGGTGTAATATGGTGCATATTCTATTTATGTGTACTGAGGCCTCTTGCACCAAACTACCTAGCTAGGTAGAATCGAAAAACCGGTTTCAGAATAAGCTAATCAAACGGTGGTAAATTTGTTTGCAATAGCCCAATACATAATCCTACAGGTGCTTGGTAAATTTTACACGCCAATTGTCACATTTGAGTCTTGGATTGTGTATACGATGCAAAATAATCCAAGCATTGGTGCAAGAGGATTTTGGTGCAAGAGGCCTCTGTACATATTTATGGCTCATCAATTGCGTATACGAAATGTAGTTGTCCTACTGTAGGAGCTCCACTGACATTTGTGTACTAGTTATATTCGGGAAAAGAAGCGCAAGAAATATGTAAAGAAGCTACAGTTTGTTACTCGTGATGTTGTGATGGCGTCTGTATCTCACCAGGACAGTGCACTGGCACTGCCTGTGATGTGATCTTTTCGTAAAATGCGTGAGGTTTCTTTGCGCAGCTGGTACATTATCAAACATAATGAGGTTGTGCGGTTGGGCTTGTGACACGGCGGTCAGCTATATTAGCTAAATTAGATTGTAGTGAATAGGTAACAGGCTTAATGTTTTGTCGATGTTTCCAAAGCCTGGTTGTGAAATACCTTGTAATACATATATAAAACCTTTACCACAGATAACAGTAGTACTACTGTTACTACTGTAGTACTACTGTTATCTGTGCCTTTACCCATATCAATTAAAAAACATCACTATAAACTTGATTACAAGTGCATCAGTAAACTACAGACAGCTAAAATGCAGATCCACAAATGTAAGGAACGACCAAATGAAAACAGTTGAACTGGTTACACTTTATTTCTCGCTGAGTCTAGTAAACTGTTTCCTTTTTGTGCTACCCTAATGTAGGTAAGGCAGGCTTCACAATGTCGACGGAGCTCGCTCTGTTATGAAATAACAAACCCACATAATAGTTTTACGGTGGTGTTGTGGTGGAAAAAGCTGTATCCACATTGTGCATAATGAAATGCTGTTTGTTGTCCAAAAGAGGCATCGCTTTTGCTAAGATAGTTCTACGATTCAACCAAAGGTTAATAATTCCGAGAGGATTTGTCCACTTTTGGTGCATCGTTGTTATGAAATAGGTGTATAGTCGCTAAACATCTTTTGTGGTGTATCTGTGACATTTTTGTCAATTTTGAGTGTAATATTGACCAACGAGAATGTCTCCATACGTGTTCCTAGTATTGTTATGTCCCTTTGTAACCATGTATGTACATACAACTGTACAGTGTACCTTATGTATGTATATTGCTAGAGCGGCTAAGATGGAGCGCCAAGCAAGAGTAGCATTGTCATAAATAATGTGCTCACTGAAAATAGGGCGGAGCTCATGTGAATGCTGTAAAATGATAATGTGCTTGTATTGAGAAAAGACGAAACTTTCCGTTAGGTACTATTGTTCGTTCTTTGTATTGTCGTTTGTTCATCAATCGTGCTAATGTGTTGAATCATTGGTGTTAATCAATAAAAGACAAAGGGCATTCTTTCTGGCATATTTGCTAAGGTAAAGAAACATTTTTTTTCGTATCAGATTGATAATTATCGTCGTGAAGTTGATTTCAAAGGGGCATCACAATATTTTGGCATTATCACAATTCCACAGGTGTTTTCTTATTACAATTGGATGGCGAATTTTTTTATTTTTATTTTAATGGAATGCTGTTCGGGTGTAGCTAATTATCTATTTTCACCTGGACGAAGTCCAATCTAACACGATTGACTACTAGCACTTATGTACATGCTCTTACATGAATGGAGCAATCGTTCAAAAAGTGTCTGTTTTAGAAGGCCATCCATGTGACAGCAGATCATTGTCCGCGGCAAGTGTGGTATATGCTTGGTTTCTGGTAACAAATATGCGCTAAAACAATTACACTCGTACCGCTTGTACCACCGCTGTTGTTTTAACCCGCGCACCGACGGGGGTCTGCGCCAACTTCGCACCGACGGGGGGGGGGGGCGGATGACCGCCCCCCCCCTGAGATCTCGAGAACGAAGCAAGATAGCGACAAGCGGTAAAAGGCATCGGATACGCACGGCCAAGATCTACAATTTTTACTAAGGTCATTTTCAGGTCAGGTCAAAGATGACGTCACAGGGGTCGAAAAAGTCAAAATGGCGGCGCTAGATATGGAGAGAGTTTTTCTCGAATAACTTTCGAATTAGTCAAGATCACGTGACCTCGAGGTCATCATGTATATCATTCGATGCGTCTTGACGAGCTGAACACAATGAGACCATCCACGCGTCTGTATCTTGTTCCTGTACGGAGTTATTGGCCAAAAACCTTTGGTGACCTTTGATGACGTCACATGACCTCACAGCTGCCCAACAGCAAAACAGACCTCAAGGTAGTGAAGGTTGATTGTATATGAAGTCATGTATAGTATATGGGGCCATTCCGACCCGTTTTAGTGGTAAAAACAGGGAGTTGACTTTTCCCCCATTGACTTATAATGGGGAGGTCGCGAAATTGACCTGACCTTAGGTCACCGATATCAAAATTCCGAGATATACAAATTGTAGCTACTAATGACCTAATAATATCCTGCGACTTTCAAAGGCCTCCGACATCTACTGTAGCTGTGGCACGGTGACAAAGTTGCAAAAAAGTGACTTGAGGTTGGGTCATTCAAAGTGACCTGGTGACCTGACCTTAAAAGGCAGGAAGTTCAAACTTGCACACCATGTGTAAAATTGATGACGTTATAGTCATACCAAATTTCGCGGCGCTACGCACCGCGGTTTTCCCGCTATTCGCGAAAAACCTCAGGGGGGGGGGGGGGCGGATATCCGCCCCCCCCCGTCGGTGCGCGGGTTAACATCGAATCCTCAATGAATCCAAGGCTAACGCGGCATTTTTGGACATTCGGAGGAGGTAGGGAGCGCCTAGCTGCTAAACTCAAACCTTGGCTCGGCCCACCAACTTACGAACACCTACCTCTAATGTCCCTTCAACACGGAACTCTTCTCGAAGAGGTGGTTTGTAAGGCTGCCCATAACCGGCCCGACTACAACAAAATAGCTGCCGCTTTCTGGGCCTCAGGCCAACACTCAACACGACATGCGAAGCAGCAATCTGGCCCAGGCCTCTCTCGAAACCTGCCGTTGTGATAGCTGTAATTGTCGAAAGCAGCCGAAAAGTAATAAGAAAGGCTGCATAAAGCTTACTAAAATGTTTTTCGGCCACCCGGTAACATGATGTTCACTTGGTATTCACTTCCAGATATACCTATGCTGCATGTCACGATTAACGCCACATTGATATATCCCAAACATACTGAATGAACGACCATCGCTGTCGCTAGATGGCATTAGACGCTCACGCCTGCAATGGTATACTGCACCGCAGTGCTCACTGTAGTTAGTTTAGTTTCCCGTCCATAGATGGCAGAAATGGTACTTTCTTGCGATGGTATACTGCGCCGCAAGGCTCCCGGTGGCTGTATAGTTCGCAGCGCTGACCATAGGTGGCAGGGTGGCAGCACCAGTATATGCCTGGAATGGTATGCTGTACCGCATGACACGATTTCGAGATGCGCCTGGAATACCTACTCAATTTTCGTAACAACTCAAAGGGCCGTTCATTCAGCCTGTTTCCTTGTATGTTCCTATGATTAGCGACATAGCGACGTGATATCTGGCATCTGCAAAGGAGATGTCTATTTTTCTTATAACACAATAAAGGAATGGCAACAAGCTGGGTAGGCCTACGACCTACGTCCATCCGGCATATTGGTCGCCACATGATCGATTCACCGTCGGGAAACGAGGTGAACGGTCGGGGCAGCTTAGTAAGGTGATATTTATCGTGGTTAACAAGAATATATGAGATGCAGACGGATCCCCGTAGAGGCTGGGAAGGCAGACATATTGGGTGCTGTAATGGTTACTGGTTTCGCTTCGGCATTATGGGGATCCGATACCGCCTCTTTTCCCTCTCTCTCCCTCTCTCCTCTCTCACTCTTACTTCCTCTATCTCTTTCTCACTTCCTCTCTTCCTCTCCCTCCCTCTACCTCCCTCCCTCCCTCCCTCCCTCCCTCTTTCCCTCCCTCCCTCCCTCCCTCCCTCCCTCCCTCCCTCCCTCCCTCCCTCTCTCTCTCTCTCTCTCTCTCTCTCTCTCTCTCTCTCTCTCTCTCTCCCTCTCCCTCTCTCTCTATTTATTTGCTCATCACACCTACATTGTAAGCTACGTCTTATTCGTACAGCTGCCAGAAATTGAAATGGGTTGCACTGATTACCTGAATGCATGTCTGAAGACGGCGTTTTGGTTCAGTAGGCGCGAACCAGAGGTCGGAGGCTGCGAACATTACCCAGAGGTCAGAGGTTCATGCTTGATGCTGGTGTGCTTTGGAATATGAGTGAAAGCTAGTAATGACCTATTTAACAAATTTGTTATTGAATAAGCATGTGTATTGAAGAAAAAAACGGTAGGTAGGATATGGTGAAGGATCTTGTACCTCGCTGGCTGGCTGGCTGCATTTTTCTATTTCCTTTTTTTCGTTTCCATATTTCTATTTTACATATTTATCACATACGTAGCCAGGATTTTGCTCAGGGAGGGGCCACAGGTCGCGGCCTAGTGTTGTACCCCCTCCAAAAAAAGCTCTTCGGTTTGATTTTTGCCCATTATTTTTGGGGGTGCGGTGCAGCTGGTATAATTTATTTTTATTTTTATTAAATTTTATTTTATTTTTCGTCTTCAGGCTTCTTCGTCTTCAGGCTTCTTGTTAACCCGCGCCCCAGTGGCGGTCTTAGCCAACTTCGCCCTAGTGAGGGGGGGCATATGTTACCACCCACCTCTAACTCCAAAACTAAGAGGGCTAGAAAGATGCGGAAAAAAGCAATCGATAGCTCTCGATGCGTGCGTTTGAAAGTATTCAGGTCATTTTCATCTTAGAGCAATATTGGGGTCACTGGAGGTCATCCAAGGTCAAAATTTGCCAAATGTCATAATATTTTTCAGAAAACATGCATTTATCTCAGGAACTATGATAGCTAGAAAAACGCATGGAACAGCAATCGATAGCTTTTAAACTCTTCTTTTGAAAAGGTCATCATCAAAATTGACCTCAGGTCAGCGGTTTAGCCTCCAGAGGGCAAAAACTCCAAAAATAGCTGTTTTTACAAAAAGTGTTTTTCGACAATAACTTTTGACTTAAAAAGCCACGACATTTCTATTGCCAGAATCGTGTTCCTCTCGCCGAGACGCGTCGAATGAACTATAAGTTGACCTCGAAAGGTCAACTTGAAAATTTGACCTCAGGTCAAGGTCGTGACCTGACCGGAAAAGGTCATGTTGTATATCAGTCGATGCGTCTCAACAAGACAAACACAATGAGACCATCCCCAGCGTTCTATCTCTTTCCAATCGCGAGTTATTGGCAAAAATCTGTCTGTAGCCTCAAATGACCTCGGATGACCTTTGTAGAGGCTATCAGCAAAAATGACACCTTGGTCATCACGGGTGGTCCAAATCATTGTGATTCTAAAATATTTGGACTGTTCCTATGCGTACACACGGATCTAGAGGCATTTTCATTTTTCTCCATTGACTTATAATGGTAAGGTCACGCCACTGACCTGACCTTAGGTCACGGATATAAAAAATCCGAGATATACAAATTGTAGGCGCCCATAACATCATGCAATCCACCAAGTTTGAAACCTTTCTGACAAACACTGCAGGCTGGACATGATTGCAAACTTTTTTTAGGCTTGGTCAGTTAACTTGACCTGGTGACCTGACCTGACATGATCTGGGGTCAAAAAATTCACACATTGTCCAAAATTGATGTACAAAAAGGTACCCCAAGGCTGGCTCGGTCCGCTCCAGAGCCAACGCTTCAGCGTTCAGCACGCACCGGGACTGCACGCCGGCCTTCGACGACGCCAAAATCCTGAACCGTGCCTGCCACCACCAGATGAGACTCCTTCTCGAATCGGCCTACATTCGTACCGTGGGACGGCGGGAAGCCGTCCTAGTGTCACCCAATGACGCTAATGTGAACCGCAACTCTGGTGCCCTGCTGCAAGACAGGCCATTATTCGCCGTTTCTGCCGTTAAAAGTTCATTTATAGATTTTATCATTTTGATATTTTATATCTTAGTCTAGTTTTAACTGTCATTAACTGTCATTAACATGTCATTAACTGTATTTTTACCCACCTGCCTATATTTTTGTATTAGATATTTTACTAGTGTGTTTTATACCCATTTTACAGGCTTTTTCTAGTAAGTGTGCATCCTGTTTACGAGCGAGCGAGTGCAGCGAGCGAAGCGAAGTCTTTTCAATATAACGGAAAAATCTCAGTATGAGCGGCCCGGCCCGGCCCGGCCCGGCCCGGCCCGGCCCGGCCTGTAACGCTTTTGAGAGGCTTATATCTCAGCAACCGCTGGACCGATTGGCCTGCGGTCTTTTTTGCTGGGTAGCCCCATCCCTTCTACCCCGTAATTGACTACTTGTGATACATCTCAGTGACCGCCGTGGCACGTGCCACGTGAAAAGTCAAGGGTGTTCAAGCAGTTTTGCAAAAGTAGTGATTTTGAGAGGCCCATATCTCAGTAGCGGCTTGAGCGATTGTCTTGCGGTCATTTTTATATTGTAGCTGCATCCCTTCTACCAAAGGTCGGATACTCTTCATCTATTGTGAGTGACCCCCACTGCACGTGCAAAATACAACAATAAGAGGTGTCAAATTTGTTCCCATTTCAGTAACTCGGTAATTACTGGGGCGATTTCGCTGAAACTTGGCATACAGGTAGGCACCCACCAGGCAATGCATTCCCATGTGTTGCGGTTAGGGTGCTACTGCACGTGCGCACGTGCAGGGGGCGTTTCCAGATCTCGAGAACGGCTGGGCCGATTGCGCTCAAATTTGGTACACGGTTGGGGACCGGTTAGTAGGGTGCCGTGCAAAAGTCATTTTGGACCCCGTTTGCACGTGCGCACGTGCAGAATGCCGCTTCCAGATCTCAGGAACGGCTGGGCCGATTGCGTTCAAATTTGGCACACCGCTAGCGACCGGTTAGAAGGGTGCTTTGCACAAGCCCGTTGGAAGTACCCTCTCGCCCTTCCGCACGTGCAGGGCTCACTATCTCGCTCGCTCGTTCTTCGCCCAAAAGGCGTTTTACTGGTATTATTCACGTGTTTCCCAGTGTTTACGAGCGAGCGAGCGCAGCGAGCGAAGTGAGTCTTTTCAATATAACGGAAAAATCTCAGTATGAGCGGCCCGGCCCGGCCCGGCCTGTAACGCTTTTGAGAGGCTTATATCTCAGCAACCGCTGGACCGATTGGCCTGCGGTCTTTTTTGTTGGGTAGCCCCATCCCTTCTACCCCGTAATTGACTACTTTTGATACATCTCAGTGACCGTCGTGGCACGTGCCACGTGAAAAGTCAAGGGCGTTCAAGCTGTTTTGCAAAAGTAGTGATTTTGAGAGGCTCATATCTCAGCAGCCGCTTGGGCGATTGGCTTGCGGTAATTTTTGTAGGGTAGCAGCATCCCTTCTACCAAAAATAGGATACTCTCGATGCATGTTGGTCACCCCCAGTGCACGTGCAAAATACAACAATAAGAGGTGTCAAATTTGTTCCCATTTTAATAACTCGGTAATTACTGGGGCGATTTCGCTGAAACTTGGCATACAGGTAGGCACCCACCAGACAATGCATTCCCATGTGTTGCGGTTAAGGTGCTACTGCACGTGCGCACGTGCAGGGGGCGCTTCCAGATCTCGAGAACGGCTGGGCCGATTGCGCTCAAATTTGGTACACGGTTGGGGACCAGTTAGTAGGGTGCCGTGCAAAAGTCAGCTTGGACCCCGTTTGCACGTGCGCACGTGCAGAATGCCGCTTCCAGATCTCAGGGACGGCTGGGCCGATTGCGTTCAAATTTGGTACACCGCTAGCGACCGGTTAGAAGGGTGCTTTGCGCAAGCCCGTTGGAAGTACCCTCTCGCCCTTCCGCACGTGCAGGGCTCACTATCTCGCTCGCTCGTTCTTCGCCCAAAAGGCGTTTTACTGGTTGTATGTTTATTTCAAGACCAACTGTTTATAAACCACTAATGTATTACTGCAGGTCACGCGTTGTACACAAGGCAGTAAGAAAAAAAAACTTCCATCTCCACTTCCCTACTTGCTCCCTTTGCCCCCACGAGACAGGTATCTCGCTAGTTCAGGGTCAGACATAGGGTCACGGTCCAGGCCCTGGGCAATAAACTGTGCCCGCATTTCCTGATAGAGCTCGCGATACTTTTTCAGAAGGTCTGTCGACCTAGGAAACTGCTCCGTCTCTATCATCAAGAGAAGTGGTCAAGACCAACTAGTTGCCTCAGAGACCCTCCTGTCCGACCCATATTTGTTCGATCCGCACTGTACCTTCGATTCGATCTTAACATCCGATACGACTCTCGCTGACGAAGAATTGTAATACAATTCGAAAGCTCCGACCCAACGAACTCTTGTGGAGTAAGTCCGATTTCATTTTAATTCACAATTCATCTCCACATCATGTCTTTAAATGTCCGATTGTTAAGTTAGGTGAAGTGCAACATTGAGTCTCTTTTTTTCATTACAGAGATAATATTTTGCATTACACGACATTTCAAAGCTCCTCAATGCGAAAATATTGGTTTGCTAAGCAACAAAGCCCTACAAATCAGCGTAAGTTGGTGGGGCAAAACGTTTATTGGTGGGGAATGATGACAAGTTGGTGGGGCAGCCGCCCCACCAACAGCAACTGTATAGGAAGCTCCGCCCCTGGTATGTGCTCAATCACATGCTCCATTTCTCTTTTTTTCTTCAGCACAAATGTAAGTTTTGAAGACAATCACAATAGGAAATGCTTCGAAAGATGGATAGTGGGCAGCATATCCTAAATTTGCCGTGGTGCATGGGAAGTAGTGTTGATGAGAAAAGGGTTTTTTGGTTCAGACTATTGTGGGTGCAGAATACATTGTCTGCACCCACTGGAGAAACATTGTGGGTGCAGCTGCACCCTTGCACCCATGGTTCCTACGCTTATGCATTGTATTATTCGAGTGCTTGTGGGTACGTGCATTTGTTGGGATACCCTATCTTTCAATTCGCTGCCGGGGCATTCCACGTCAAATCAAACACCGAAATCCGTCATCCCCTTCGATTTTTCTGAAAATTTGTAGGCAGACTGGGCATGGTTCAAAACTGAGTTACGTGTAATATTTTCGAAATTTGATAACGTATCGCCGAGATATAGGTCATCGAATATAGCCAAAAATGCCACACATCATTTTTTTAAATGCTTATAACTCTGGTTCCTTTTCTGCTATCAAAATGATATTAACAGGGTCTTGTAGGCAATTGATAAGGCTTTGATTTTTAATTATAAAATTAAATTGAAGTGACCTTTAAATGCATTTGACCTTGAATTAAAACAGAAAAATTTAAATAGCAAAAAACACGCCACCTTCGATTTGAGTAATTTTTACATATTATGTCCGTCACAATGTTCCTAACCATCTGTGAAAAAATTGGAGTGGGCCATTCATAACTTTCGCGGCAAACGCCGTTTTCATGCATCAACATCACGCAACCCCGCGTGACCTTGAAAGACAGAGTCAAGACATGCTTGCTTGTGTACACTTTCTGAAATGAATGATTGCTGATTAGTGATATCCCAAACTCTGCGAGAATGGAAATGCATAGTCATCGTAGTCAAGCATTCACGTTCCATTGTAAAAGTGTCTCAGGCAAACGGTATTTTGCGGTGAATTTTGAGCCGTGTGGAAATGCATCATGAAATAAATTCAACGAAAACATTATCACGCAACGATATCTTCACGTCTTTTGATCTTCACTATACGAAAGAACATACATTTTTGAGTATGTATGGGGAATTTCTAGTTAATCCGATAATAAATATGGCAGTTAGAGTCCTGCTAAGAGTAACATGTCGCCGGCTGAGGCGGGATCGGCCGACGCGGGAAACGCAGCAGTCACAATTTTGTGTTTACACGTTCATATTTCAATTGTTTACCAACCTATTTTCAGAATTCTTTCGCCATAAGATTGCCTGTACATTTCTTAGTCTTCTCACAAAATTTGACGCGAATCGAACGTAATCAGCGGTAAGGAGCGCGATGTAAAGACGGAACCGTTCCGTTCCCTCCCGGCACAGTCTACAATTCAGGCGGCGCGTAGCGGTCGGCGCCGGCTGCCGAGTCGCCGCGTCGCCGCGGCGACAGGATGTTCACTTTACACCGCTATTACTAGAACAGTTGTGAACCGATTTTCTTATTGCTTGCACGATGAGATGTGCAATTCAATTCTGGACAGGTAGCCATAAGTAATTTCGCATCAATATTATGAGATATTGGCGAAAAACAGGAGGGGTGGGGCGAAATTCACTCTTCCCCCTCCACTGCGCGTGCTAACATACGTTTGCATATGTGCCATTTTCTTCAAAACTTATGAATGGCCCACTCTAATTTTTTCACAGGTTGTTAAGAATATGGTAGGCAATAAAATATATGAAAATGAGCCAAATCGAAGGTGGCGTGTTTTTTGCTATTTCAATTTTTGTGCTTAAGAACAGAGTTAAGCAAATTTCAAGGTCATATATTTAAGTCGATGCAATTCAAAACAAATGCTTAAGAAATTACCTAAACAGTAAGGTTTATTTCATTCAAATCAAACAAGTACAACCAAAGTTATGGTCGTTCAAAAATATAAAGATGCAACATTTTGTAAAAATTTGATGCCCTATATTATAAGACCTGTGGTCAGAATGTGCAAAAAAACATCAATGTAATGTCCGGGGCGACACAGGAACTCGCTCACAAATTTATAATGAAATCGCTGATGGTAAGGTGCAAAACAGCCGATTTTTGTTCGATTTGACGTGGAATGCCCCTGCCGCTTCTTTCAAGCGGTCAATGTGCGTCATAAATGTAAACAAATTAATATTGCGAGTTTGAGAAGAAGTAGAAGACGGTGGAAATAGCACAAGGACAAATCTGGTACTGTTGATTGGATAACTTAGCGGAATCCAGTTCTACCGAGTACAGCTTACTCTATCAATCTTGTCAAACTTGCTGTCTGCTATACTTCGCATGGTAAACTGTGTTGTGGGTAAAGAGGTATTTCAATTTGGCTTGAATTGCGGTGTTTAACTGCGGAGCTGCGGAGATGGGCTCGTTGAGTGATATTCGGACTTGAAGTTGATGGAGTCTTGTTGAAAGTGGAAACCATTGTCAATACATCAGTATTTTCATAGTGACAATGCAGAATGTGAACTCTTGAATTGTGGGTCAGTGCTGGTACAATTTATTTGATTTGTTTTGATGAGGCCTTGCCCTGCAAATCTTGAACATATTTCTCAAAAGGCAGTACTTCGATTCATAAAGTGAAGATAATGAAGCGGCCATTCATGAATGGAGAAGGGCACAGAGCTTTGGTTAAGTTTTTGAGGCTAAGTGTGCTTATTATTGTCACAATAAATTGCTCTGTGTCATCTGCTGCTGAAACTGTGACTATAAATGCCACACTTCCAAAGACCCATAGCTTATTTGTATCTTCAATGACAGCTGCTGAAAAACACCATCTCAGGTAAGCAATTATACCTTACAGTACGTTACCTTACTTAACCTTACCCTGGGGTTTCAGGATTTTTAGGCATAGGTAATGGCCTGTGTTACCCGATCTTATCGAGCTCCTTGTATTGTGGCTTTACAAAGATCAATCAGGATCTGGTGTGGAGTATTTGATGTGGGACCAGTGTGTGTGCTGATTTTCTGATGTTCTTATAGGTATATGTGGCAGTGAAGTTCACTGGGCAGTGTGTTTGGTATGCATCCCCTTTAAATTTAAAGGTTACAGTTTCTCTTCTGCTACATACTAAATGAAACTTAGACTAGGTTTTCCCTGACAATTTGTATAGGTAGGTATCATGTTTATGTACAGTGTTCCAGTGGGTGGGCAACAGAACCCAAATGCAGTTGATGTTTTATATTTCTGAGTCATGAATAAAATAATATGTGAATTAGAGTATCTTGTGTTCATTCCATTTGTCTCTTCAGTTACATGTAAATCATGGGATAGTTTTCATGTAGGGAAACTCACAACACAAATGCCTAAACCACGTTTCAGTCATTTGTAGTTCAGTGAGGTTTTAATCCATATGAGCTTGATTTATTTATCCATTCTTTTCACAGGGATGTTGCCAAAGAGATGTTCTTCCATGCATATAATGCTTATATGGTAAGTGTATGTAAAGTACCTAACCTTTTTGCTAGTTGGAACTTGGAAATGATGTAGGATGCTAGTATTCAAAGGTAGTTGCCTACATAGATTGAACAGACACCTGCTGAAATTGGCAGTCTGGAGTTTTTTTTTTAGCTAGTTTCCTAGGGTATAGTTTTATAGAACCATTATTCTCTCTCATCACAGTGTAGCCACACCCAGCTTCCTTACTGCTGATTACTTCTGCAAGTTCTGCATTTTTTTTTATAAATTTAGCTCGAATGTTTGAATGGACGGATTGACAGAGCCGGAGTCCACGCTAAGCAGAGCTTGTTGCGTAGACCCCGACCCCTACCGTCCGATCGCGCAATTCCGGGTAACGGGAGAATTTAGATGCCAAAGTTTAACGTGCCCTTCAAAGCCGGACACGGCCTGTCCCACTCAACTGACTTCAACTGGCTGCGGCTGCTCCCACCAACCGCAGACCATCCCCGTCAGGAGTCTCATATATCGAGCGCCGGAGCGTCTCGAACCCGGGCTCTCACTACCGGGAGTCCGATGCTCTACCAACTGAGCTACGGGACAGGCTGCATGCCTCAAACGCTTCAATTCATGTAGGTCAAGGTCTAACTTTGATCTATATGATCAGTGACATATAGATCAAAGTTTTGATTGACTCAAAATGATCTCATTGGCATCATTTTGAGCTGCCATTACCCTCACAACAGTATGCTGATGAAGGCTTTTTTGGAGATTTTCCACAGTTTTTGCTATTTCATTTGTGCTCATTTTAGTGCTCTCGGTGGCTGATGGAGCAATGAATCAGTTTAGACACACAAAAGTGATTGATTCTGGCAACATATACATAGATAACTAAACATTGCAAATTCTAATGATTTGTGAAGTGTTAGTAATAGGGGAGTCAATGCAACATATTATACAATTATTTTTACTAAAATTATCCCAAACTTGCTTATTTTTTCAGCAATGTGTCAGAAAATTTGCTAATAGTTATATTTTCTCCTGATACGTCCTACCCCCGCACAGCTACAAGCATAAAATATGTGGCTATCACCGAGTTCACCTTCCTCTCATTCTTGTCAAGGGCAATAGCACTTCCCAGGCTGGTGACCCACACCATGTCCTCCATGCCCACAGGAGAACGCCTACCCTGCCGACGAGCTGATGCCTCTCTCGTGCAAGGGCCGCTGGAGACACACAAAGCCCAGCAGAGGCGACATTGATGAGGCGCTGGGCAAGTAAGTCATCCTGTAGTGCAGGGAGGGTAGTGTATGCCCTTAAGGCCATTATTGGTCATTGGAAGGACGATACACAGGTCGGTCTATGTATGTGTGGCTGCTCTTGGAATGTTCCCCAGAGTGAGATCTGATGAATTTTTGAGTTAAGTTTGTCGCTCCTGAATTTGTCATAGCGTTTAGGAATGACTGGTATCACTATTTATTCGTCTTCCAATAAAAGACCAATGCTTACCACATTGTAAGTAAGGCTTATCAGCTGCTGTGCCTAACATTTGTGAGCAGTGATCTATATTTATTTATTTTATATTTAGTTATTGTGTGATCTATATTTAGTTATTTCGTGACATTCACCGGCGCCTTCCCGGCTCGTTACAGTTTCTCGCTGACTCTGGTCGACTCACTGGATTCCCTGATGGTGAGTAGGACTCTGTTTCCGTGTGTCTGAGTCGGTATGTGACTCGAGAAGTGTTCGAGAAGTTCTCATCTCCCCCCGCCATCTCGCTGATGCTCTGTCCTCGCTGATCTCTGTCCCCGCCTCTGTCGGCAGATGATACTCTGTTCTCTCTCTCCCTCTCCCTCTCCCTCTCCCTCTCCCTCTCCCTCTCCCTCTCCCTCTCCCTCTCCCTCTCCCTCTCCCTCTCTCCCTCTCCCTCTCCCTCTCTCCCTCTCCCTCTCCCTCTCCCTCTCCCTCCCCCTCCCTCCCTCCCTCTCTCTTTCTCTCTCTCTCTCTCTCTCTCTCTCTCTCTCTCTCTCTCTCTCTCTCTCTCTCTCTCTCTCTCTCTCTCTCTCTCTCCCTCTAATCTCTCCCAATCTCTGTCGACAGGTGCTCGGCGAACTGGACGAGCTTGAGCACGCCGTTCGACTTGTGATCAGAGACGTCCGGCTCGATGCTGACCTGGTCGTCTCGGTCTTCGAGACCAACATCCGCATGCTCGGGTAGGGATACGCTGATCTGTTTGTTGGTCTGATCTGTTTGTTTGTCAGTCTGTTCATCAGTCAGCCTGTAGAGTGTTTGTCAACCTGGACTGTTTGACTATCTGTTTTTCTTTTATGTCTGTCTGTCCATCTTTGCGATGATGACTGACTCTTCACCAATTTATCTTTGTGGAGTCTTATTCAGAAGTCAAATGTAGACTACTAAACAACGTGAAATTGGCATAACTCCTTAGTGACTTGTCCGCGAATGAAACTTAAAGCTGAAGTACATAGTCCCACTAAATGTCACGACTGCTATTGTGTCCTATTATCTGACCTTTTCTACTCTGCTTGTCCATCTGAGTTTCCTTGTGTGTGTGTTTTAGTCTGACCCACAGTATATATCTGACCCCTCTCTCCCTTCTATCCAGCGGTCTGCTGTCTGGTCACATTCTCTCCGAGTACGCGCGGGACCGTCTCGGGCGGATGGCATGGTACCAGGGCGAGCTGCTGGACAAGGCCAAGGAGCTGGGTCTGCGCCTGCTGCCCGCCTTCAACACGTCCACGGGCATCCCGCATCCCAGGGTAGGTGGAGTGTGTGCAGTGCGTTAGGGAAGACTGAGACGGCTGCTGTGAGCGGCGAGCGGTCTCCGACTCTCTCTCTCTCTCTCTCCCTCTCTCTCTCTCTCTCTCTCTCCCTCTCCCTCTCTTTCTTTCTCTCTTCCTCGCTATCGCTCTTACCCTCCCCATTCAGCTCATGTACTTTATGAGCTAGCATTTATTTAGATTCTGGCCCACCCATCTTAGTAATAGTTCTGTTGGTCAATAAGTTGAAAATTATATCACATATGAACTTTAAATTAGGCATAAAGTTAGTTTGAAATGCACGTTTACTTGCTTAATTCTAACGCAATTTATTATATGAGGGGCAACCTATATTAGTCAATATTGCAATGGTGGGGATGTTTGTTATTCTAGCGGGACGAGGCATAGTAAGTAAAGGGTCAAAAATACATCTTTGAAGCCACATTTCGGAATGCAGCCCAATTACTGTATGGGACACACTAAAAGTCCTTGATAAACGAAAAATACGCGTTGAAGACAGTAGAACAATGAGCAGCAGCGGCCTTTGATGTACGAATAGACGTCACTGTCCAGGTGTGTTCCAATTCACCCTCCCTTTAGAAGAGCCGGCGTATGTGCCTCGGGACGAGTGTGAAGTGCCATCCAGTTGCCATTGTAGACACCAGCTCTCTGTCTACCCCATGTTTCATTCAGCACGTCTCTCGGGGTGGGTGTGAGGCCGGGGTGGGCTGACCTCTCGCGACTCCCACTTACGACATTACCCGGTGGAACAGTTTGAGCCAAGCGAGATGGATCACTGGGGGATCGGATGGAATTTTGCCTGAGCTGGACGACGAAGAATGCATGCTGATGCTTCCGCTGCTTGGGGATGGTGAGATGGGTTTGCTAGGTGACATTTGGTAAGGTGCTGTGTCTTTTAGATTGGTTTGTTGCTCTTTTTCCCTCACTTTAAATGGTTCGAACTCGGCCAATTAGTTCATGAGGATATGGCTTCGTTTGTACGGGTTTTTATCTCTTGACAGCTTTTCAATTGATCAAAGTCACTCACAGGTGAATTTTTGGTGGTTATTCATCGTTCAGCACGACCGAATATTGGCCAATTTAACCTTGTTATCCCGGCAGTTGCTGGGGTATTTCGCCACCCACCGTTTGCTGGGGGGGGGGGGGGCGTTAAACGCCCCCAGCCGATAACTCGAGAACCAATAGGCGCAGCGAAACGCACGAGGCGGCAAACGAAAGAGCGCGACGAGACGCTTCAGATGAGTACTTTTAAGTTGAATTTTGAGGTCACAGGTCGGGTCAAGGTCCGGTCAAACACCTGAAATCGGGCTTTCAGTAGCATGGACTTCAGGACTTCGCAATGGGCGCCTCTCGTCATAAACTCTGTCAAATCGGTGTGCAATCCATCATATAAGGCCTACAAGAGTGTCAGCTCCATGTAGGGGTCAGTCAAGCATAGGTCAGGGTCAAGGTCAGGTCAACCGGGTAGATCCCCGAAAATCAAAACTGATATTCGCAGCCTGTGACACATGTTTTATAGGTAATTTCGGGCGTAGAACACGATGGTGACATTCATTTTATCATATGTGTACGTGTTTGGCTCAAAAAGTTCAATTTAAGAAATGCATGTATCATGGTCGTGAAGTAGTCACGAAAAATTGCCAAGATTCAGTTCAAGATTATGGAAAATGCGGAACGATAATCAATAATCGAAGATAGCCATTTGATTGATCAAGGTATTGGCAGTCTTATGGCGTTTACGGCATGTCTGTATGTATATTCTGTGATTTTATATGATTTTTTGAACATATGCCGTTTTTGGTCGAAAACTCAGAAATCATGACGTCACTAAAACCTCGATATCTCAAAAATTTTCCGACCGATTTTTTTGAAACTTCGTCACAATAAACTTCAATCAATTCCCTACAGGTACCCAAAATGCGGCGCGCCGTTTTTATGCTATGGCCCGGCGAAAAAAGTGGGGGCGTTTAACGCCCCCCCCCCCCCCCCCAGCAACTCGCGGGTTATTCGTATATTGTCATTACTTTGTGTCTATCTTTGTTGCAATCGACATAATGTGCTTCGATAATCAAGTTATTTTTAGTCGCATTATTTTTTATCGATTACCGACTATTTCGCTACTTTTTACCACTGAACTTACCTGACCAAGACACCTGTGTGGCGTGGGGGAGGGGGATTTCTCCACCTATTGTTACATATACCGATCCCAGAACCCGAAGGCTGTTTACATCCGGAAGCTATTTTGCTTAAATGAGGAACATGCTTTTGATCCCGTTTGAACTACTAAACCCTCGTCAGACCACTCAGTGGTGTATCGATTGCTCGCTCGATGTTCGAACCACGGTCCTTCGTTGCGGGGACCGGCGAATTCCCAGACCACCTGAGCACCATGTCACACTATCGACCTTTGTGTGCATGCGTATGGGTATCGATGTCAGGGTATTTGATTGACACGAGCAGTGGCGTTTGCGTGTGAGGAGTTTGTGGGGAAGTGTACTGAGAGGGAACGAATAAGTGGGAAAAAATGAATGAATGCGAGCTTTTATATAAAGAATTTCCATATCTATTCTACATTGTCTCGTATTTCTCTCATTCTCCCTTCCTCCTTCCTCTCCGTTCTCTCTCTCTCTCTCTCTCTCTCTCTCTCTCTCTCTCTCTCTCTCTCTCTCTCTCTCTCTCTCTCTCTCTCTCTCTCTCTCTCTCCTCCCTCTACCTCTGACCGTTTGCTATGCCCACAGATAAACCTCCTGCACGGGATGAATGTTCCGCAGCTGACCAACTCTCGTGAAACGTGCACCGCCTGCGCCGGAACGATGATACTTGAGTTTGCCGCGCTCGCCCGTCTTACTGGAGAACCGGTCTTTGAGGTGAGAGGATGGAGGGAGGGGAAAGAGTGGGGAGTGGGTGGGTAGTTCTGTCAGTGTTGGAGACTGGGGGTTATGCTGGTTAAAGTGATGCACTTATGGTAGGTACTAAGAAATCGGCTGTATGTTTTCCATGCTTAATATAATTATGAACGAGCGCGAAGCGCGAAGCTAGTCTTTTCAATATAACGAAAAAAATACCAGTAAAACGCCTTTTGGGCGAAGAACGAGCGAGCGAGATAGTGAGCCCTGCACGTGCGGAAGGGCGAGAGGGTACTTCCAACGGGTTTGCGCAAAGCACCCTTCTAACCGGTTGCTAGCGGTGTACCAAATTTGAACGCAATCGGCCCAGCCGTTCCTGAGATCTGGAAGCGGGATTCTGCACGTGCGCACGTGCAAACGGGGTCCAAACTGACTTGCACGGCACCTTACTAACCGGTTTCCAACCGTGTACCAAATTTGAGCGCAATCGGCCCAGCCGTTCTCGAGATCTGGAAGCGCCCCCTGCACGTGCGCACGTGCAGTAGCACCCTAACCGCAACACATGGGAATGCATTGCCTGGTGGGTGCCTACCTGTATGCCAAGTTTCAGCGAAATCGCCCCAGTAATTACCGAGTTATTAAAATGGGAACAAATTTGACACCTCTTATTGTTGTATTTTGCACGTGCACTGGGGGTGACCCACATGCATCGAGAGTATCCTATTTTTGGTAGAAAGGATGCAGCTACACTATAAAAATTACCGCAAGTCAATCGCCCAAGCGGCTGCTGAGATATGAGCCTCTCAAAATCACTACTTTTGCAAAACAGCTTGAACACCCTTGACTTTTCACGTGGCACGTGCCACGACGGTCACTGAGATGTATCAAAAGTAGTCAATTACGGGGTAGAAGGGATGGGGCTACCCAGCAAAAAAGACCGCAGGCCAATCGGTCCAGCGGTTGCTGAGATATAAGCCTCTCAAAAGCGTTACAGGCCGGGCCGGGCCGGGCCGGGCCGGGCCGGGCCGGGCCGGGCCGGGCCGGGCCGCTCATACTGAGATTTTCCCGTTATATTGAAAAGACTCGCTTCGCTCGCTGCGCTCGCTCGCTCGTAATCAGTACGAGCGGCCTGGGCCAACCCGGCCTGTAACGCTTTTGAGAGGCTAATATCTCAGCAACCGCTGGACCGATTGGCCTGCGGTCTTTTTTGCTGGGTAGCCCCATCCCTTCTACCCCGTCAATGGCTATTCTTGATGCATCTAGGTGACTGTCGTGGCACGTGCCACGTGAAAAGTCAAGGGTGTTCAAGCTGTTCTGCTGACATGGTGATTTTGAGAGGCCTATGCCTCGACAATCGCTGGGGCGGTTAACTTGTGGTGATTTTTGTACTACCCCTTTTACCAAACTTCAGCTATCTTGATGCATGTGGATCACCCCCACTGCACGTGCAAAATACAAAAAGAAAAGTGTGAAATTGTTTCCACTATAATAACTCTGTAATTACTGGATCAATTTCGCTGAAACTTGGCATGTGGGTAGGCAACCACCAGGCAATGAATTCCCATGTGTTAGTAACGGCCCTGGCGTTTGTTACTGATGAAATCCACTTTACTGCCGATATTTGCTCCGTAGATAAGTCTCGGGCGATCTAAAACACCTACCAGGCATCTAACAGTGATTCATGTATTTACGTCAGCTCCGTACACGTGACACTTGATAAAGCCTCCTTGCACAAGGTCGAAAGCTGAAAGCAGCAAGGGTACGTGCGACACAAATAATACATTGTCACACCTCGTCTCTCCGGCGCAAGAGATCTCTGATCTAAAGCCAACTACCTATATCGCACACTACCGATCAGTTTATATCTACCAGTTCAGCCGACTGCTCGGGTCGCGGGGCTGACCTCACGACTCACATGCTCCAGTCGCTGTACAACTACAGGTCAAAGGTCAACACTAACGACGGATCCCAGCGCTGGGCAGACAATCTGGCGGCCGGTTCAGAGACCCTTCGATTGATACGGATTAATTGGGGTTCGACTTCGAAATTCGAATGGATGCTTACGAGTACGAGGCGCCTCGCCGATAAAAGGATGGCCAGTTTTCATGAGTGCTCCGCATTCTTTGAAATCGGAGGGTTCCATCGTTTGGCGGCACAGGTGCCTTTTTAGGGACATGTCCACCTTGGCACGTCCGACTTTCGTTGCGTCAGGTCCTCATTTCTGGGGGCCGTTGGCGCCCCTCTGCGTGACCTTGGCACACAGCAGATTCAGGAGTGCCAGGTCGCTCATGTCCACTGCCTTGTAGAGTCTCAGGACGCTGCTGTTGTGCAGAGATCTCAGGACGTGACTAAATCGACAGCTCTCTCGGTTCCAGCAGGCTCCTACAACATAGTCCCTGCGAAAACAAACAGAAAACTCGCTGTAGAATGATGAACACAATGATTCTGACCGTCGTGTATAACTTGTAATTCACCTGACCCAATGATGTCGTTTGGGGCTATTTTGGAATTTGAACACCTATGAAAGCTTGCCTTCACATGGTTCGAGATACGAATAAAAATGAGATTAAATTTTCTTTTCATTTAAAAGTTATCTTGTGACACTTGACAGTATGGAAGGAAAGTTCAATGTTGATTTATTTAAGTGTTTATCTCTCGGGGTAACGTTGCGATTCTACAAACACTTGCACGATTTAAATAAGTTGCGGAAAAAATAATGCACGTCTCTGAGAAAAGAACCGCAGCAGAGGTACTCACTGGCAGATGTGCATCCGGATACAGCCGTTCATTCGACAGGATCCGGCCTGATTGTGGCATATCTCGATATGGGAGTGATAGAACTTCTGGTCAGCGAAGCCCTCCTCCGCAAAACGGCGTCGCAGCTCCGCGATAAGCTGCCCCTCGCTCCGGGACGTCTCTTCGATGCACACAGCCTGAAACGTTTTCATAGTGTGTCCATGTTGGCAATGCTATTATTAGTTGGAAATATGATATCCAGCAATAATTCGGTCAAAGTCAGCGTTTACGTAGATATAGTACCTATTCAACAGGATAGCGCCTTTAGGGACGAGCGAGCGAGCACAATAACTTGTGCCATGGAAAGCTGCTAGAGATGTGTAGACCCTGTGCACATACACAGACACACACACACAAAGTGAGACCCCAACTAAACCCATTGCACGTTTGAGTTTAATTTCTGCGGGTCGTCCATTCTTATTAAAGTCAGAACGACAGTACAGGCATTTCAGCATTCAGTAACTCACCTTGTTATGCTCGGACTGGAGCGAGTGCTCGTTGCGGCATCTGTGTCCAAATTTGCAGATTCCGGCCAGGAACAGTTTGCAGAGGTGCACCTGGCCGCACGCCTCCTTCCTGCAGCCGTTTCTGGTCCAGTACTGTTGACAGAGCGCCGGCAGGGGGGCGGCGGTCTGCCGAACGGACTCCGCAGGGGCCGGCTCACGAGTCGCCACCCGTTCTCCAGCGGTCGGCGCTGCTTCGGTGGAGGGTGGGGCCTGACCCCCGCCGAGAGAGCCTGTCTGACCGCTGACCGCAGCCGTCTGGCCGCTGACCAACCCTCTGTAACTGCCGACCGACCCTGTCTGATTGCTGACCGACCAGTGTTGGAATTCTCATTTTGAGTCCTGGTCCCGGAGAATAAAATCTGGCCGGAGAACAGCAGCCCCAAAATTGGATATGCGGCCGTGACACTGGCGGATTCGGGGAGGGGGGGGGGGTGCATTCGAACCATTTTCCCCTTCCGCAGTATCCGAAATTAACGAAATTTCCCTGTTTTCCTCTCAAGAAAAAATTCATGTGAAATTGTGAAAGCAAACGGCAGAACCCACTCGGCACGAGCCGGCAGAGGTCATAAAAACTTGATAACCTACTGTCAGTATGATTTCGACAGGAAATGTGTTGTTTATAGAACACATCTTCCCTTGTTGAGCTCTGAAGCTCGACGTTTCTTTAACTTTGAACTTGAGTTGCTTATTAACCAGCTGACTGGCCTTCCGACAGGGACCTACAAATGGGCGTCTCCTAGTCCTGCCTCGCCTGATCTTCCCGGCTGTTCCTGATCCAGAGCCCTCAAGGCTCACCCAGCTGACGTCGACCACCAGAAGACGCCTGTGATCCTGGGCTGTTCACGGACCCTGTGTGCGGTCGGACCGCACACAGCCTCGAAGCTCCGCCCACTTCGTCCCTACGTCAGCCTTCCGTCACCGCACACAGCGATCGCTGTGGCCGGTCGGGACTGGCCACAGCGGACCGTCCACCGCACGCAGCCGTGACGTCAGAACCGCCTACCCATCCCCTACCCCCACGCCTGCTGGACGCACCGCACACACCGCACGCAGCAGTGTGCGGTGCCCGTGAACACCCCTCCTGTTTGTGCATTCCCATGTCAATCCATATTTATTGGAATGTGTTAAAATGAAACATCTTTTTCTGACACATTGTGTGTAGAAGTTCGTTACAGTGCAGCGCAGCGAATGCAAATTAACTTAAATCGTTTTTGTTTTTATTGGAAGGACTGATGGCCATGCAAAGATAAGTGTTTTGATTTGTTAATGGCAATCTCTTTCGGCTTGAAAATGTCATTACGGAGCTGTGGGATGATGACATGATAGGGTGGAGCGGAGCCATTGGACCGTACGTACCATCGATGGTGCGCCACAGCGGCAGAGACCGTCAAGAGGACGAAAGTGGCTACGGTGAGCCGTATCAGGAAAGGCCTTTCAGGTGGGACGGGAGTTCCCGTTTGGACAGCCCACTCTATCGCTTATATAGGGCCATCCCGAAGAGAATTTAGATCGGTCGAGATCTTGTCCTCGCCACCGCGACGGTTATCTGGTGGGGGTTGAGTACCAGCCCGGAATAGATTGTGAGCGAGGGTGCGAATGAGTTGGTCTGAGGATGGGAAGGATAATTTCAAAAATAATTTGAAGCTGTAGGTACTCATAAAAATGCGAGAACCTCACCGTTGCCAACGAGACTGTTCACTTACTAGCCCTAGCGAGTGAATATGCATGTACCTACCTACTTAGTATCTTATATCTAGGCATATTTAGGCGTGCACGGTGCAACACAGGCGATATGACGCCAATATATCATCTACTACGGGTGATGAATGATGATATATATGACCAATATATACGACTACTGTGGGTAACTATGCCTCTGACTGACAACAAGATAAGCGAAGAGTCGGGGAGAGACTGTGATCTGAGGAAAGAGAGGGTGACACGACGCTCTTATGACACGAGAAGGGATTGAAAATTGTGCTGTGTGTTCGGTGCAGTCGAGGAGAGTCGGAAATTAAGGGAAATATACCACTTTTCTCAAATTAGTTGTTACTACAGTTATGCGATTTTTAGGCTTATAGGTAATGATCAGAAAAGAAAATATTTCATATTTACAAAGTTTTTTTTTATAATATTTTCATATAGGAAGAACTATATTCCATCTTTGGTAGAGGCTATAAAATAGTGTTCCACGCGGAAGCTTAGGATTACGCGTTGACCAATCATATTGCGTAGTTTAAAACCAACTGCACGCTGATTGGCTGAGCTTGGCCCCTGCGACAGGTGGCTACAATTTCCGCATTCTTACGTAAGACACCACATTCCTGCGTAAGACACTAATTTCGGAACGATAAATGGAATATCTTTGGGGTGATCGCTCGGCTGTAAAAGCTCCTGATTTGTGCTATTGTATTGTATTGTATTGTATTGTATTGACACCAAAAGCTTTCCACATATGGCGTGGCGATTACGGCTTAGGATTACGAGCTTAGGATTGCTAGTCTCAACTCAAGCTGCAAAACTGCTATTCCAGTTCAAAAACCATGTTAAAAGTGGTACATTTCCTCCAGCATTTCGTTGTGTCGATGGCTGATCCCAGTCAGCATTATTACCAAGGCCCCACATGGAGCCAAGGTGGGCCACTTGGTGGGGCCCACATTAATTTGTCCCTGGGCAAACGGTGGGGCCCACCAGGGCTGGCCCACATGGACTCAAGATGGATACCATGTGGGGCACACGTGGGCCCCATATGGCTGCCCACATCCAGCCCACCTACACCCCATTACATGGGCTACCCAACCAGTGCCCATGTTTAGTCCACCATACGGGAACACCGCGTTAATGGCTGCAAAAATATATGTTCACCAAAATTCCTGGATATGCCCTCCTACATAGTGCAGACAATCCGGGTGAAATGTCATGGCGGCTCCGGCTCCGGCTCCGGCTCCGAGTAAAATGATCCGGCTCCGGCGGCTCCGGCTCCGGCTTCTACTCAGTACATCCCCTATGCGATCAATTAAATACGGGTGGAAGAAAAAAGGCGATGGGATTGGTACACGTTGCTTCTGTATTTGTATAACAAGGCTATTTTGAATACCACATTGTTTTACGCCTTGTACTGTCAAACCGACCTCTGTAAATAATTGTTTCCTCTTAAGAAAAGGAGCCGGAGTCGCCCCCTTTTTTGACGGCTCCGGCTCCGGCTCCGGCTCCGGGCTACATTGTTTCACGGCTCCGGCTCCGGCTCCGGCTCCGGGCAAAATATGCCGGCTCCGGCTCCGGCTCCGCATCCCTGGTTTCGACCCCTCTCCTCTAGGATCTCGGAAATTTACCGGCTGATTTTCAAAATTCAAACGGCGTTGGATAGCCCCAACGGTGAACTACCTTGTGACCCAATTTCATTGACCTCGGTCCAACCGATTACGTCACAGTTCAGGCCAAAGGTCGCATTTTCACCGTTTACGGGCATTTCAAGAAATGTGTTGTGAAATCGAGTAAATTGGTATGTTATTGTAAATCATCGGTGGATAATTGTTCGTCAAACACATATTTTGCTATCTTAGGTCACTGATACCAGGTCAGGTCACAGAGGTCAGGTCACTGAGGGTCACAATATGAAAAATGAAAATGTCGTGTGATACTTGTTTTATGGTCCATTTTACATGACAAATGCGATTATGTGGGTAAGACAGCCTTTGGGGTCAGTTTAGGCTATGTTCTGGTGAAGGTCAGGTCAAGGTCAGGTCAAATAAGGTCAAGTTTCAAAGTTGATATTTTTGCATAAAATTGGTATCGATCCGAAGCAGCTCGTCACGGGGAGTCTACTGGTGGTCTTTGTTTTGCGCTACGTGGTCTGGAATTGCTAAAAATTGAGTTTGAAAATTTGACGTCATCATTTTTGAACAGTTTTCTCGAAATAACCTGGCCACAAAGAGGCAACGATCTGAGATTTGGTATGTGGATAGAAGACGGTAGGTTCTATTATATATATTCCGTTTTTTTTTCGAAATTTGAAAAGCTTTTGGGATTTTTTAGCTATTGTATCCAAAAATTACTTTTTAAATTTGGGTTAAAATTAAAAATTTCAAAAATCGGAGATAGCAGTTTTATAGCCCTGTTAATTCTTCACCTTTTATGTCATGAACATTTTTTATGTGTCTTGAAAGCTGTAGGCCTGACAGTTCTTCTCGCGAAACCTTTTTTGTGGAAAATGGCAGAACATGACGTCATTCTGACGCCATTTGTGGCCAACCCATCATAGCCTCTGGAAAATTTTTTGATCACAATGTGTAAAATTGATGCCCGGAGGGGTCCTGAAAGTTTGGTGGCGATATCTGCAGCCGTTTAGGAGATATCTACGGAAAAGGACGGGGAGGGGGGCGTTTCGTTCCTCCCTACGGGACGCGGGTTAATCATCCAGCCCAGATCCGACACTGCATAGGTACCTACTCCGGATACAACTATTGTACTTAACTTACCTTTCAATTTTGACGATCGCGCCGGTTCTCACCGAAACTATAACTCAAACTTCTGACAAGTTGGGCAGCTCACTCCAACCGCTTTCATCTTGTGCTTTGCTTAAATATTTAATTATTATGCAGTCATGTGCACTGATCAATGTTCTGTTTACCATGAGTCCGGGCAAAAAAAGGGCAAACATGAATCAGATATAAACTACAATCCAACCAATTAATAGCAGACAACACCAATTGATGCACTGCCGCGACCACATGGCTCGATCCGGCTCAGTCTATGATTGATCAGCTGACGCCACAGCAGAAGAAACATGGCGATGTCAACTTCGATGGACGGACCAAATTATCATAAAATCTTATTTATATGCAACGAAATAGCCTATAACTGATACACAAGGTAAATAAAGCAAATTTGTGGCAAAAACTAAGTTCTGGGGGTGCTAAGTGCAATAGTTTTAAGGAGAATATAAGAGAAGTGACCACGAAATAAACAATTTTTATTCTCCGGTCGGAGAAACAGGAAATTCAATAATATTTTGAACCAAGCCATGAAAATTGCATTATTGAGCTATAAAAGTAAGCAGCATGAATTTATCTTCTTGTAGAATGCAAAAAAGTGGGAGAAAACCGTTTTGGTATCAGAAAATTTTCTGGTCCCTGAAGACCTATTTTGCGGAGAATCCTAATAATGATGCAGCCGTGTTTGGAACAAGTTTGTGCGCTATCGGGATTATATCTTCTTGTGCTCTTTTGATAGAACTATGGAGGAGGTGCAAGGAAAGTTGTTGATGCCCTTTATATTTATTACTTTAATTTCTAAAGCCCTTTTCTAGACGCCTCCGGGGCAACGAACAACGGCAAAATTTAACGTTTTTGAAATAAACCGTACAGAAAAACCGAGGTTACAGAGTTCCCCATAGATGCCGTTACCGGTTTGATAGAATAGAAATAGAATCATAGGGTTAGAGCTGACAGTTTTACCGCTTTGTGATGCATGCATTTTGTGGGACTGTAATATTAGGCTTTATCACAGCCTTATTTTGTCTTTTTTGTTGTTGCTGACAATGAAACAATTTATACTTACTTGTGACTTGTTGACTAGAAGTAGGTAGCTCATAATTCTGGAGAGAAAACCTGCAGAGTTTGCCTGGCAGCAGCCGCTGAATGGGGAGGAGGGGCCGGAACGGATTCCAGCCAAGCAGCACAGCTGCCCGTAGGTATGCAAGGACCGTGTGAGCCTGAGCCCAGAGCGGAGTTTCGGAGACTGACGGTATCGGTTACGGTTGGTGTGTGTGTGTGTTTGTGGGGGGGGGGGCAAATTCAGTCTCGACTCGTTCGTATAGCATACATTTCTGCTGCTTTTGAGAGCGTCTATCCGGCACTTGCAGGGGGCGGGGTCAAAATAGCCCCTCAGTTTTTCATTAATAACCATCGTGAGGGCGGCAGACCTCGCTGAAAATTGCCACACTATCGTATTGATCAATTGTACATGTTAACTTAAATTTTCATGACCCTGACCCAAATTGACCTTTGTCCTGAGGCCTATTCTTCTCGCCCTTCTCGCAAACATGTCGAGAAAGACGATTTAGCGAACATAAGCGCATCTTGCATTTCGTTTCCGGACTTGTTTGTGATAAGAAACGTGCCAACGTGTGAAATGCTGCCCGTTCCATGCATTATGGTGGGCATTACGGCCAGTAACCATGCTAGTAGGCGGACACCGATTCACAGCTATGTTCACACCCTGTTCACTTCATTTCGGTCTACTTCGTTCACTCTTACAGAAAATAACAGAGACCAAAATATGTCACTGCTGGTGATAAGCGATAGCATAAAAAGTGCACATTTATTAGGCACGAAGAGCATACACAACACAATATGAAGTATTGATGATGCATTCACGTCACAATTCGTGTGATGCATGGCATGTGTAAAAAAAATGCTGGTTTTGACATTTACAATCATAGTTTGCTCGATTTTAGGTACGTATCATAAGAATTTTGGGCGAGGCACCCACGAGGCACGCAAGTTGGATGTGCGGTGAATTATTCAATGTAACGAATGTCTTAGTTCTGTGCACGATTTGACCAGCTTGAACACAAATTGTACATTTGAATGTGCTACAATGGATAATATGGATTGACATGAGGAGATTCACGAACAGGATCAAAGCGTCTTCGAATAGTCCACAAAGTCCGTTGGGCGCAGTGCGTAGACCGTTAAGGAGCAGGAACAGCCGGGAAGAGCAGGCCAGGGACCGGGAGACTTCATTTATGGAGGATCCTGTGGGAAGACCAGTCAGTTGGTTACCATGCAGCACAACAAAGGATAACTTTTAGGGATCCACCTTATCCCAAATTTGCGGATTGTGCATGAATCTCGCGGGCCCAATGACTTGATAAATCAATGAGTTATTAATTGAACAAAGCAAATAAAACTCCAGAATCGGTTAATGTTCCGTAATTTGCTAGTTCGTTGATGTCTGGACGACTTTGCGCCAGTCGCTGTTCTTTTGCTAGTCACATTTTGACACAGAGGTGCCGGAGTATAAAATTGGTAAGGAGAATAAAATCTTTTGGACCCGCCCGGGACCAGAAAAGGGCCTCATTTCCAACACTGTGACCGACCCTATCTGGCCGCTGACCGACCCTCTGTAACTGCTGACCGACCCTGTATGACTGCTGACCGACCCTATCTGACCGCTGGCCGACCCTATGTAACTGCTGACCGCCCCTGTCTGACTGCTGACCGCCCCTGTCTGACCGCTGACCGCCCCTATCTGACCGCTGACCGACCCTGTCTGACCGCTGACCGACCCTCTGTAACTGCTGACCGACCCTGTATGACTGCTGACCGACCCTATCTGACCGCTGGCCGACCCTATGCAACTGCTGACCACCGCCGTCTGACCGCTGACCGCCCCTGCCTGACCGCTGACCGCCCCTGTTTGATTGCTGACCGACCCTGTTTGACCGCTGGCCGACCCTATGTAACTGCTGACCGACCCTATCTGACCGTTGGCCGACCCTATGTAACTGCTGACCGCCGCCGTCTGACCGCTGACCGCCGCTGTGTGACTGCTGGCCGACCCTGTCTGACTGCTGACCGCCCCTGTCTGAATCCCACCGACCGCCCACGTTGTACTCTCTGCAACGGCCCTGGCGATTGCTCTATTAGTGTCTTCCTTTACTTGCTCCTGCAGTTTTGTCTGGATCATTTGGATCTCTTCTCTGAGGGCTCGACGTTCTCTCTCAAATTCTTCTTGCATCCGATTCATCGACTCTTGGAATTTTTGTTCGTTGGCTGTCGCCATTCCCATGACCGTGTCTAGTGTTTCTTGAATTTTCCTTTCGGAGTCTTGTCGCGCTTTTCTCTCTCTTTCAAGTTCCTGTTGCCACTCCTCCTCCCGTTGCTTCTGTTTTTGCTTCATTTCTTCTTCACATTTCTCCTGTTTTTCCTTTTCCTTGTCTTCATTCGCTTTTTCATCTTTCTCTTTTTTAGAATCGTACCATTCTTTTCCGTATTGAACGACTGTGGGAAGGAGGTTGGCAGCAACGGAAACGGCTACGGCCGCCATGCTTTCCTGTGGCTGCTTCGAAACGGTAGATTTCCGCGGTGTGCTTTTGAAGCTTTTCCCACCTTTAGGCATCCCAGAGTTGATCTGTCCAATGGACGATGGCTAGTTGTGCTCCACTGACAGCGCCGAATTAAATTGGCCCCATCTGAGGTAACCTGAAAAGGAAACGACCAAGTTAAAAGGCTGGATGAGTCTTTTCTTATTGATGTGGAAAGAGATACAAGTATAGATTAAAGATATAAAATATAAAGAATATGGTCAAACTGTATTATCTTTGGAGATAACAAGTAGACAAGTAACAAGATAACAAGTATTTATAGTCACCGTGAAGCAGACAATAGGTGGATCCAGAAAGGCGGGCTCGGGCTGCGGGAGTATACCCTCAATTTTTTTTCTTGAAATTAAAGAAAAGTCGGATTTTGATTGTTTGTGTACTGTTGTGTAGTTTGAAGTAAGCTTTTCCTTATACCAGTTTAGTTGTGTTTCCATTCTAGAAGAACGACAAAGTTTCTTTTATTTCGGGCGCTACGGGGTGGAGGATGTTTGCCTTTGATGCCATGCCCCCCCCCCCCTCTGGATCCGCCAGTGTAGGCCAGACTACATGTATCAGCTGGGGTCTTTAGAATGTTTCTATTGAAATGTAAAATCCTTTTACAGGGACCCTCCACCGCTCTCGGGGCAGGGGGAGGACTTTACTCATGGGCTGTCAAGCTTCGGTATGGATGGTAGATGTTTGTTAGAGATGATGGGAGATGATGGTAGGCGGGGCTCTGAAAAGCGAAATGCGCGAAATTGTCTGCTATCGGATATCTAATGATGCAGTAGACAAGGCATTCATCAGGACCTAGGGAAAAGAGTTCCCACCAGCCCATTGGTTGTCTCTATATCAGCTAGTATTTAGTGACTGGACCAGACAAAATACGGCCATTTCAGCATTGTCATCCGCAATTTGAGCCTTAAAGCTGGCAGCGCTATGCACAAATATTACTTGCGGTCCCGTTTAAAGTCGTGATCGTTCTTACCTTAGTGTGACTGGTCAGCTGTGAGCCGGGTAGGGTTAGCGGTTGGCCCGGTGGAGAAGTCTCTCGGTGCCACTTCTGCCCGGTGAATGTCGTGCCCTCGACCTCCGTCCCGCCAGCAAACCTGCTCTCTGACGCTATCACCGAGCTGATAGCTGCTCTGGTGGTGTCATCTCAAACAGTGTGGGCGCCAGGTATCGCCCCGGGGTCCCCCGCCGCGCGAATCATTCATCCAGTGACATCATCGGAGGCCGATACGAAATCGACCGGTCAAAGTCAGTGATATGTACCGTTATCAGGTAGCTTTTAGGAGTCGGCATTACAAGTTGAATCATTTTAAAATAGAACGAAGATGGCTGTTAGACCTGTATTAATAGTTTCTTTTTTAATCGGAATTACTTACCTATGCTACCAGGGCTTCGTTGCTACCAAGGAGGTTGAATGAGGATTGAGGACCCACAACAGAATCCTAGGCAGTGAAGGAAATTTACTTGCTTTTATCAGCTCAATGTCTGAAGATGGAAATGAGATAATTATACCCTGACTCAACTATTAATAAAACTGATATAACATGCGACGGAACTGAGAGACGGCATTGCATACGGCGAACTTATCGGAACTAGAAACGGCTCATAGAAATTACTGTTAATGATCCTTTGCATTGTTAAGCCATGTCACGAAAACTAAAAAAGACGCTTTTCCTAATACTTCGGAAAGGCTGTCTCCGTCATGGTATATGGTATCTGCGGTTGTTTTTTTTTCATGCAATTGCTGTCATTTTATCATGTGAATGGTGATCAACTGTCCACTGAGCGCAATATGGAAATATTCGGCACGCCCTAAAGCTCCAATACATAACCAATGAATAACCGCACGTTTTATCGTCCACCCCCGTGACTGACCGCCCCCCTCCCCCTCCCTCTCCTCAGGAGAAGGCGCACCGGGCGATGGACAGTCTGTGGGAGCAGCGCCACCGGGGCTCCGACCTGGTCGGAACCACCATCAATGTCCACTCGGGTGACTGGGTGAGGCGCGACTCTGGCGTCGGCGCCGGCATCGACAGCTACTACGAGTACTGCCTCAAGGCCTACATTCTGCTCGGAGAGGAGAGGTGAGGCAAGGCGGGGGGAGGGTGGGAGGGAGGGCGTATGCGGGAATGGATGAATCTATCGCAGATCTTTGAGGATATATTGCGCTGCATACAGTGCAACGGTGGGCAGGCCGTTAGTAAAAGGCGACTGGTCTTACTTTGACGTGGTGGAATTGTCATATATTGACTCTGTAGGTGCAGCTGTATTGACAGGAAATAGTTTTCGGATATAAGGGGGAGGGCCGGAGGGACGGGTAGAGTGTAATGCGTAAAGTGGGAATGCACCAGTCATGTGTTGATATAATTGCATTGTCGTGGACCCATTACCATGCCTCTCATCGTCGCTATCCATTTCTGTCTCACCCTCCTATTTGTCGGACTGAAAAACCGCCACTGCCGCTTTTCTAACGTCTCAGTGTCTCCCGTGACGCCGCCTTTCGCTCGTTTTTCTCGTATGCTGGCTGTGTTCTACCTTGCGGCTGGGTAGAACCACCGTATTTTCACATTCGACCGTCCACCACGTACAGAGTGCTGTGTGTTCTTATCCCCCGGGTGATCGGCCTCCACCGCCCATCAACTCAAACCGCGCGTGACCACGGACCATGGAGCCGGCGCGTTACATCGATTTCTGTCGTATGACGTCAGCCAGCTGTGTGTGACATCATAGTTACGTGTACGACTTGGGTTTTCGATGCACACCGTTTACACTGAATTCGTTCGGATGCTACGGCGGCCCGCCGTCTTGACAAGGAAAAATGTCGGTTGGAGAAGGGATGGGAATGTCAACTGATCAGCTGCGAGAAAAAAGAACAATCGAGCGAAGAAGTGCTGAATTTGGACGCCTTTATTACCCAGCGTAAAGGGATCCTATTGAAATTTCAGAGTCAGGTTAGATCACTCAAATGCTATTTTAGTTTTGGTTATCTACATCATAAATGTCATGTCCGCTGCCAAATTGAGGCTAACCAGTAAACATTCCAAAGCCACTTCTTGAATATCTCACTTCATGCTCTAGGCTCCCCCTAATAAATAGAAACCCAGCTCTATCGGTAATTGGGCTGGGTTTATCCAATTTGTACGATACGGCCGTTTCTGTAAATATCTGGTCACATGCCTCTGTATACAAATGTCTCTGATCTGGTACTTTGTTAATGCGGGAAGCTCCGGCTCAGCTGACACCAAGTCTAGTTAAACACCGCTGCTCTGTGCTGCACTGTCGTCTAAATTGTCACTCTGTGTCTGGGAACGACTGGAGAATGGTGGCTGCAAGCTCTCACTGGCAGCTGTTGGTGTTGGTTGTGATGATACTGGGTATAAGCGCGGACCAAATTGCAAATCAAACGGAGTATGTAGCTGAGCATCAGGTGGAGGCCGTTCTGGAGAGGCTGGTGGTAGAGTGACAGAAAGAGCTGTGGAGAGAGCGACGGAGAGAGTGGCGGAAAGAGTGATGGAGAGAGTGGCAGAGCGGGCGCTTGAGCGATCTCTGGACCGTACTCTGCGAAAAGCGGGTCTTACTCTGGCCTGCGCCGGTAGCTCGTCCTCCGCTGGTCTATCTGCGCCACAAATCCCCGGTGCTGGCCCTGCCCCAGAGTTGGACTGTGAGAAGCGGCCACAGCCGCTGCCGGCCGACCGGGGGTTCTACCAGCGGCCGGAGGTGCTCGCCTGCGCCCGCTCCTGTCTGCGGCTGCGGGACCAGGGCGGCGCGCCCCGGGACGGCGTCTACTGGTTCACCGGGATGTCAGAACCGACGCTGTGCGACTTCAGCCACGACAGCGGCGGCTGGACGCTGCTGCTGTCGTCTCGCTCCCACCCCGGCTGGGACCGAGGAACTGTGGTGAGCCGCGCCGAGGCGTCTCCATCTTTGGAGCGGGACTACTCGATCCTGCGGCACGCGGACGCCATCCGTGACCTCGGCGCCACCGATACCTTCTCCTACCGGATCGAGGCGCGCGCTGAGACCGGGCGGCGGCGGCTCGGAGGTGTGTGGTTAGCACCGAGTACCTACAGCTTCACACACAACACGAGATCTCAGACAGAGGTGACACTGGCCACCCGCTTTGGCAGCTGGGAGTACAAACCAAGAGGTCTGAAGCGGCGTATGCCGTGGCTGTTCAAGGCGGGACCCGGCGAGCACCCCCATCAGATTCTTCTCACAACATCAGGCTTCTCCCCGGTAGAAGGAGGCTGGGGCTCGCTGCTGGCGGAAGGCACCGGTTACCAGCTGAGCTCATGGAGCAGCCTTGAGGCCGTACACTCCGGTGCTGTGCTCTACTGGATGAGAGAGCGGGGAGAATACTGAGGGAGCTTGGCGAATACTGAGGGAGCTTGGCGAATACTGAGGGAGCTTGGCGAGTACCGGGTAGCGGGAAACACAGATAGAGCGGAGCGAATACTGAGGGAGCTGCGGGAAAGATGAGTGAGCGGAAAGGCGCTAAGGAAATGAGAAGTGGTGGCTTTGGATAACTACTAAGGGTGCCGCTCTACTGTATAGGAGAATGAAGCGAATGCTAAGATCGTGCAGCGGTTGTAGAAATTTCCACACTCTACAGACTTCCAGTACTCGTCGGTCTGCTGCAGCTTTATTGAACTGATTCCATTGATGAGTCGCTGGATCGAGAGATCGGGCGACTGATGTGTCTGAACTCGCTGTACCGAACCGGTGGTCTGGGGTGCGTTTCGGGCTGCGCTGGTGCTGTGTGCTACAGTGTGGCTAAATTCATTTTACGTTAGGGGGAGGATGTGGAAAAAAGGCCGGAAAGGATGTCGTTATTTTCATAAAACTTGACTTTGACCCTTCTTCATACAGATATGTCGCCGTTTTCATATACTTCACGAGAAAATGATGTAGAAATATTGAATAGGTACTGACAAAATTTTGAAGGCATTCTGATATTCGGGAGAGGTTTTTGAGTCGGGTCATACCTACATTCAAATATTTTGGTTATTCGAATGGTTGTCTAGGTGTCTTTTGAGAGTTTGCGAGGTTCGTGTTTCTCTTGCTCCTAAAAGTTAAGTTCGAGGTTATATTTTAAGTTGTGACTGCCGTGAGGATGTCTTTATTTCTATTTTTAGGATGTCATTATACTTTTCATTATGGGTGGATTTCCCCGCAACATTACAATTTTGGACACACTGGTGTGCTATGTTTGTTACTGGTGACAGTGAGCGTCGAGAAATACATCATTGGAAATCTGCCTTTTTATGAATATTATTATCCTTCTCACAAAGTTCCGATCCGATTCGCAAAATGTGGAAATGGAAGAAATGCAAGCCGGTCGTTAAGTTCAGAAATTTGTCTTTTTTTGTCGAGGGATGCTGCTTCATGAGGCTCAATTTAAAACACGCATCGAATCAAATCACACACCAAGCGTGGATTTTCACAGACCAAGTAAGGCGCCGAAATGGGGATCACCGGCTGAACAATTCATAAAGACCCCGATTACAAAGCCATGGCAATTTTGGCAGTTCCCAGGAGATAATTCTACCTGAGGCTGATTTACAGATTCGAATGACCCGGCGCTTACCAGTCTAGCAACACGGTATTCGCGGCAGAAACTGTAATATCCGGACTCCCTAGTCCAGGCTTCCTAAAGCTAAACTCATAATCTGCTACTCTGCATAAGTGTCCTCATAGTAGCGTCACCAGTCTGTCCATGTTTTGCTACCGATGCCCTGCGCCCTCTGCCCTCCCCTCCCCCCCCCCCCCCCCCCACCGGTCGCTCCCTGACGCCGCCCCTGCCTCCGTTCACCAGGTACCTGAAGCGCTTCAACCGGCACTACGAGGCGGTGATGAAGTACATCAGCCAGGGCCCGATGCTGCTGGATGTCCACATGCACCGACCTCACACCACCACGCGTAACTTCATGGACGCTCTACTCGCCTTCTGGCCCGGACTTCAGGTCGGTGGAGCTCTCTGGGTCATCGTGAGGTTGAGGGAGGGAGGGGCATGTAGCTTTAACCCGGCAGGCGGTGGGCCTACCAGCCACCTTCCGCGCGGTGGGGGGGGGGGGGGGAGGGGCATTTTTTTTGCCCCCCCCCCGTATCTCCGAAACTGCTGGACGGATCCGGAAAATTCAAACGGCGTTCGATAGCCCTGTCAAATTTGTCGAGGGAAACCAAATTTCATTGACCTCGGGGTCACCGATGACGTCACAGGTCAGGTCAAAGATAAAATGTTTCACCGTTCACGGGGCTTCTAGGGAAAGCGCTATAACACCGAGTAAAACGCATTTTGTCGAAAATCAGCGATAAGGCGTCAGTTGTCTAGTACATATGTTGCTATTAGAGGTCACTGGTCATACCAGGTCAGGTCACAGGTCAGGTCACCAAAGGTCACCAAGGGTCACCACATGAGCCCAACTTTACTAAGGTTATGCGATGCATGTTTTATGGCCAGTTTTTCATTTCCAACTCAATGGTGTTGGTTATAAGACCATCAGGTACGGTTTAGGTCACTTTCTGGTGGAGGTCAGGTCAAGGTCAGGTCAAAAAAGGTCAAATTTCAAAGTTGATATTTTTGCATAAAATGGGTATCGATTCGATGCAGCTTGTCACGGGGAGTCTAATGGTGGTCTTTGTTTTGCGCTACGAGGTCTAGAATTGCTAAAAATTGAGTTTGAAAATATGACGTCATCAATTTTGAACAGTTTTTTCGCTATAACTTGGCCAAAAAAGAGGTATCGATCTCAAATTTGGTATGTAGATAGAAGGCGGTAGGGACTATCACATATATTCCGGTTTATTCGAAATTCAAAAAACTTTTTGGATTTTTTGGCTATTATATTCAAAAATCTATTTTTTGATTTTTGGGGGTCAAAATCCAAAAAATTCGAAAAACCGAAATAGCAGTTTTGTAGCCCGTTTGATTCCACACCTTTTATGTCTGAAACATTTTTCTGTATCTCTAAAGCTGTAGGCCTGACAGTTCTTCCCGCGAAACCTTTTTTTGGGTCGAAAATGGCAAAAATGACGTCACTCTGACGTCATTAGCGGCCAACCTATCATAGCCTTTGGAAAAATTTTTGGTCACCATGTGCGCTAGCTGCTCCCGGGAGGGTACTGAAAGTTTGGTGACGATCGGCGCAGCGATTTTCGAGATATATTGAAAAAACTAAAGGGGGGGGCAAAAAAAATGCCCCCCCCCCCCCACCCCACCGCCTGGAAGGTTAAGAATTGATTCGATTCCTCGCTTACGAAGCTTAGCGCTTATGTGTCGCCTAAACTCATTGAACTTGGACGCTTTTAAAGGGACTATCCCACCTTTAACATGGGGTTTGAGTTGAGATAGCCAAGTTTGCGGCGAGGTTCAGAAACCACTATCTATCTAGGTTGCAACCCCCGCGGCCTCTTGGTGTTGAAGAAATTCGTTCCCTTCATTTGAAAATGGGCCTTGTACAAGGCCCTATCTTCAACATGGAGCGACCGTTAGTGTGACGTCACCTCGTTTAGTCATTCTGATTTAAATGGGTTTGTTCGTCAAAAAATCGCTTAAAACTTGGTCTGAACTTTGTTGTGGTGCCTACAGAGTAAAAAGAATCAGCTTTATGACAGTAATGTGGCCTGGGGAAGGAGGTAATTTTGGGCTGTGACGTCACATATTTGAAAGTTTGTGTTTGGAATATGGGAAGCCTAAGATGTTTAATGAAAAATAAATGCCAGAACCGTGTTCCTGGTCATCCAATCTATAAAGTCGGGCACAATTTAACTGGTTTTAACAACATTTTAGAAGGTGGGATAGTCCCTTTAAATGCTGATGCATTGCTCTGAATACGAGATTACTTCGTGCTCGAAACTCATCCAAGACGAAACTTGCAAATGCTACAAAGTACTTCATACGTGTTTGTTACATAATTGTGACTTGGTAACTCGTGCGACGGAATAAGTGACAAGTTAGCAAATTTACACTAGGTTTACTTAATCATTCCGAGTAGATTGTCCGTTCCAAGCCAGCAATAGTCAGACTGTTCATTCACTCACGTTAAATTACTTTACCTTACGCTACGCCTCCTTCTCCCAACATTTGAATGAACAACTTTACAAATCTATTCGACACCTACATTAACAGCGTTGCCGCTATAGCTTCTCAATGACGTCACTTGTATTGCACTGTATGACGTCACTGGCTCCCGTTTCCAGGTGCTCAAAGGTGACGTGAAGTCAGCGATTGAGACCCACGAGATGCTGTACCAAGTGATGCAGCGTCACAACTTTCTGCCCGAGGCCTTCACGACGGACTTCCAGGTACGATGATAGGCAATGTCTTCGGTGCTGGGACAGGGAATAGTGGTGAACTGGTGACCAGGGCTGAAAGATGAGGCCTTGGGTGTAATGTATGCATTTGCATTTACTTCTCACATATGAGGGTATTGTGTGTACTGTGCAGACGGCGAAGAATAGATTGCATTTCGCAATCTGCTCTAGCACAGCTGTTAAACGAGGATAGACTTTCTTTATTTTTATCGTACACCGAACACATTTGTCTAAGCATTGTTTAACAGCGACAGCCATGCCATGACATCCCCCCCCCCCCTCCTCTCCTCAGGTGCACTGGGGCCAGCACCCGTTGCGACCAGAGTTCGTTGAATCCACTTACCTCCTACACCGTGCCACGGGCGACCCGTACTACCTACACGCCGGCAAGCGAGTCCTGCAGAGTCTTCAGCGGCTGGCCTGGGTGCCGTGCGGGTTCGCGGCGGTTAAAGACGTCCGCACCGGACAGCATGAGGACAGGTGAGATTGGGGCGGCTGGCGGAGACTGGGGAAGGGGATAGAGGGATCTTTCTCTTGGTCTTGGTGGTGAAGGTTTTTCAGTTGATAGAATCATGCTGCGTAAAAAAAAAACATTCGGCAATTATGGATCGACCCGGAAAGTAAAGCTTAGTGTAAGGTGTAATATGATGAGGGTGATAGAAGGAGAGGTTGGCGGGTCTATTTTGTGACGCTTTACTCTTTCAGACCTCACATAGTAGTTTTGGCCTTTGCACGGCAGCGTTGTAACCGTTTTCAAAAGCCGGCTGTCCTTTGATAAAAATTGTCTTTGCTTTCCCGTGACGGAAGTATGTTTGCTCCCAGTATTTACCGCGGATTTTATAAGGCTCTAATTCCACTACAAGTCTCCTCAGTCATCTTAGTATAGAAGCGTATGTCTCGTATGTTACCTTCGCTAATCCTGTTTTCTTTTCCACTCGCAATTTGTGACCGGCCCCATCGCGGCCGTACCCAGAAACGCTCTCCGCTGAATTTGACGGTGGTGCAGACTAATGTTTTGTGGGACTTACACCAAGTCTGTGTTTGTTGCCCCGGCTAGACTGTTCTGGATGGTGCTAACTGCTAAGACAACTCTGAAACCGACCTATGTGGCGTAATGCCGATATTTTTACGTAATGATTCGTAATTCACCGAATTTATAGAACTTAACAGGTATTTACAAAACTTCATTTATAGTTCTGATTGGTCAGGAGTTTTCTCGGTATGAACTTGTCAAAATTTTCGGGAATTATCCGGGATAGTCGTTTGTCTTGGTTGGTCATACATGTCCCGAAACGGTCTGGAAAAGTCTAGAACAATCCGTGTCCATGTCACCACCCCAGGCCCCGCAAACGTAGGTGGCAATCCCGAGTACCGATCAGGTATCGACCACCTGTAGATGGTACAGGCGTGTGTCACCACAGGTGTTCTGCCGCTCGCTCGACTGCAGCTCATTAACGCTGTAACGACTGTCTGTTAACAGACGGTGGGACCGGCACCTGTACCGTGTATCACGAGTTTGTGATTGACGAAGTAAACGGTGACGTGTGCCACGGTTGGGGAAAACATGGGCTGGGTAGGGATGAGAAGTGGCCAGACGGGCATTCAAGCAGAGCAGGGTGAGGCCCTACATAAAAGATAACCCTACATAAAAGATGACCCTACATAAAAGAGGGCCTGGGTCAATATCGGGCACAACTATGTAAGGCTCAGTATGTGCCTGTGTTAAACCCAACTCCAGATTCTATTTCAGGCGGCCAGGTCTGAGACCCTTCAGAGACCCTTTTGCTGGGCTTGGTTTCATCATTATTGTTAGACCCTGCTAACGATCCTGTCTTTGGACCTTTACGTAAGTCCCAACATTGGACTTATTGCTGTACCTGAGCTCTGAAACGTCGAGGTTATGTCCCATTTACCGAGAACCGACTTCCCCTGGTTAGAAACTTTGCCGAGTTCGTGGTCAAACTCAATTAACTCCACCGAGCTGGGAGCTTGGCCCTCCAATATATTCGGCTCAACGGCGGTGTATGGCCCCAAACTTCGATATTTCAAAGCCCCGCGGCGCAATATATGACCACGCACGTCGCACAGTTAGGTGAATGGGAACGGTAGTGTGCCACAAAATTGAAGGTGCCCCTATGACGTATATACTCCAGCTCTGTGCTCGTTCTATTTTTCGGAAGATACTGCACCTCAGAGTCATAGAAAAGAGCTACAAGTTAAACTACAGCCATCGTGGATTATATTACCTTTACTGCGTTTTAGCATTTTTCGCATGCGTCTGTTGTAGCAGGTGACAGGTCTGCGCTTGATAAAGTCGTATCGCAGCGATCTGCCGCCTTGCACCTCATCTCTCGTTTAGTGGCACCTCACTAGATTCAGTCGAAATACGCCACGGACAACTACCTCTAATTAACGCTCGGCACCACAGTCCTCTGTCGTGCATTACCATTCTCCAGTCGCTCCCAGGGTAGACTCATTCGTTGTAACATATTGATTACCGTCTCTTTGTATTCCTCCCCGAATATGTCTTCCTATGACGTCGGCAACTATCTTGTATCTCGCCCACAGGTTGGACTCATTCGTACTGGCCGAGACGTTCAAGTACCTGTACTTGCTGTTCGCTGACGAATCAGACCTAGTGCTGGACATCAACGACTTTGTGTTCAGCACGGAGGCGCACCTGTTTCCGCTGACCCTGGCCCGACTCTCCAATCTCACCGCAGTGCCGGTACGGAATGGGGAGGGGCAGGGATCGAGGGACGAGGATGAAAGGGGAAGGGGGAATGTGATGACGCAAGTGCAACGATTTGAGTTGTCTACATATCACTATTGTAGTATATAACTATTGTTGGCATTTGTAGTTTTGCATCGTAAAATCGTGAACTTTGTATCCATCCGTATTCGTCCAACCTTTTACAGAGGTGTACAGAGGTTTATGGTCTTTCAACACGGCTCCAGGCCATTAAGTCTTATCGCCCAGTGCCGCCTAGTTACCCGTTTCTCTCCGTTTCTTCTCTGACTCTGGCGTCTTTCCCTCTGTCTCATCTCTGACTCTCTCTCTCTCTCTTCCCCACAGCTGCGTCCTGACGGCTCACCACCACCGCCCGAGCCAGACGTCGAATACGCCCGCAGCTGTCCAAACACCGACTACCTTTTCCCGGGCACCTTCTCCGAGACGATCCGCCGGCCCCTCTCGAACCTAGTCGAGGCTACGTGTCCCAGCCGCCGGCTGCGACCGCGCCGTCTCACAGCAGCTCAGTTCCAATCGGGATTACCCGAGCATGTGGCGCTGGTCAGACAGCTGGGCGTAACCATGACAACGCTGCCAGATGGAAGAGTTCAGCTGCTGCATACCGCCGCCAATGTGAGAGAGGGACAAGGGATGATTTAGATGTAGAAAACCCCGGCAATGTAAGCGGTGAAAGGGGATTATCATCCTTGTCAAGCTAGGTGTTTTCTATCTTTGAGCTATTGATATTTGTATCGAAACTGTTTCTTATTTATCGTTTTTATTCTCGTTTTGTGCTTCATTTTTATCTTGCTCATTTTCGCGTTGTTCAACGTCAGTCTTCCGCAATTTCAAGACACTCCTAGTTTAATTTATTTTCAGATTATATCGCATCTAACACCACCGTGCATTCCTGCTCATCGCCTTTATCGTGGCAGTCTCTCTTTTTAAGACTCGAACGCTAAGAAAGTCCTTCTGACATCTCCTCTCCTCCCTTTTCTCACAGGCGCGTTCTCCGGCCGACGCCGAGGAGGGTCTGCTGTTCATGCAGGAGATGATCGAGCTGTCCCGCCAGCAGCTGGACCAGCCAGAGAACCCGCCGCGGGCGGTGACCTTCCGTCCCGGACCGGGGGACGAGACGGTCACTCTGCCGGCCGGGCCGGCGCAGTTCGGGCCCAGCCTCGGGGACATACCGCCGGTGAGTGAATATCGGGGGCGGGGTGGGCGAGGGTGGACTGGGATAGAACTATTCACGGCCTTTGGATATTTTAGAAAAGAGGGCTGGAAGACAGTAATTCTTTGGAGACTGCACGATTTGTCTCCAGTCGATCATTGCGATCTGGATGGTGACTTGATTAGTGATGAATTACTGATGGCTAGTCAGGAGTGTCAACTGTCAGGACAAAAAAAAAAGACAGCGTACTTAAGAACATATATTCGCCTGATTCGACACTGCGTCTCCGCAAACTAAACTACCATTGATCTGACCTTTTCCTCCCTTTCATGATCGATGCGGAGATGAATTTGTATCTGCCCCACCGAGCTGACGCTGCCCCCCCCCCCCCCTCAGGTGACGGGCATGCTGGTCGAGGCGGACCCTCTGCGGGTCTGTCCGGACCTCTCGCACCCGTCCCGGTACCGCGGCCGACTGGTGCTCATGGAGCGCGGCGACTGTATGTTCGTGGATAAGGCGCGGCGCATCCAGGCTCTGGGGGCGGTGGGTGGAGTCGTGGTGGACCATACGGGCGGCACGGGCGCCGAGAGCTCGCCGCTGTTTGCCATGTCAGGTGGGTGTCGGGATGGGAGAGGGGAGAGACTGTGGGGGCGAGCATAGCTGTATGTGTGGCGTATGCCTTGGGGCTGAAAGAAGTTATAGTTGTTTGAATGAATTTGCGACATAACTAGGACGAGGTTCATGGTTAGTGTGCCGCTTCGTGTACATTTTTATTGAAAACACTTTGTGCACGCGTATTTTTTAACGTGTTGTTTTATGAAGGAATGATTATTATTTTTTTTACTACGTTTCCATTCGTTGCTATAAACGTACATACAAAGCTATACTAGATTTTATGGCCAACTACACCTACGCAAAACTCCTCCACATTTTGACGTCCCTTTGTCCCAGGGCGGCCTCTTCCTAATTTCCAGCAGCGATAGCTGTCCTCTCCTGATTTAAATCCTTCTGATACCTCTATTGACCTCTTTAATTCCTCTGACCCCTCTGACTCTCTCAAACCCCTCTCTGACCCCTCTCTGACCCCACTGACCCGCCGTTCTCCCCCCACAGGAGACGGTACGGACGATGTCACCATCCCTCTAGTATTTCTGTTCACCGCCGAGGGCGAGCGACTGCGAGCGGCGCTCCGAGACAACCCCCAGCTGGAGGTCACTCTGTCCGACGCGCAGCCCGCCCAGACTGCCCCCGGTGAGACACGGGGGAGGGGGGAGTGAGACACGGACACATGGGGTGGGACATGGAGGCGTATAGTGGGACACAGGGGAGGCAGGGGATGAGACATGGTGGAACAATTGAGACACCGGGTTAGGCTAGGAGAGTCGCACTGCGTAGTGAGACAAGGGAGGAAGGGAATGAGACATGGGGGATTACAGTGGGACACTGGGACACGAGGGATGCTAGGAGACGTGTGATGAACTGGTGAAACTGGGATATTTGAAGGGAGACATTGAGACACGCGTCTGATCAGATAATCAGAGTGGCCTGTTCGAGCGGGGTTATAGCGGTCATGTGGGTGCATTTGGCAGAACTGCGTTTCCCGATTTCTTTTAGTGACCTGCGCTATCCAATATCATCCAATATCGCTTATGTCTTTTTGCAGATTCATCTAAGGAAAAAATAGTCTGACCTTTGCCGTAACCTTTCGTTGACCTTGTCATCCATTTACTGATTGAGAAATTATTCACGTGTCTCCAGAATGAAGGTTGTTACAACTTTGCAGTACAATTTCAATCGTTGCTTTGATCGTGCGATATTTCAACCATCACGTTATCCGTACTGACTGAGCACGTCACGTGGCAGGAGAGCCTGCCGGTTGCTTGGGTCACGTGATATCACTTCATTTATCTGTGATTCCCCACTGACTGAGACCACATGACAGAGCCGGCCTACGGCGTTAGTCACGTGGTTTTACCTCCATGCCTGTGCCTCCCCACTGACTGAGACCACGTGACGACAGAGCCGACCGGCGGCGTAGGTCACGTGATGGCTGTCAGTCCCAGCGGTGACGAGCTTGTTCAGCTGGTGGAAGACACGGCCGCGGCGACAGCCGACTCTAAGACAGCGACGACCGAGACTGGGGCAGAGCAGGAGAAGGAAGAGAAGAGGGAGAAGGCAGAGCGGACGGAGGAGAGGACAGAGGGCGGCGATAGAAGCGAGGCTGCTGCTCAGGTACGCGGACGGGGAGGGGTGAACATAGATCATCCCTGTAGATTTTGGCTTGTAAACTTTATATACCATAGTTAGGTGAAAATTCCGATTGAATTTGAACATTTGAACAAGGATCGCTGTATACTCAATGCTCAGCTGCGCTGGGACTGGAATCTCACAGTCTCGCCTGTTCTTATATAAAGGTTTTTATTTCAGTTTCAGCTATTTATGCACAGGTAACGTTTGATACGATTGACTTAATCTTTCTGTCACCAGAAATCTTTCTGTCACCATCCTCTGACATTTTGCTTCACCTCTCCGTTCCCAGGTGTGCGCCTGGCTGCGGCAGCTGCTGCAGCTGAGTGGCTCCGAGCTGGCCGCTCTGGCCGAGCCCAGCGGCGGCCCGCTGCTGCGCGAGGTGGCCTCTCTCTCCCCCGAGAGACGCGCTCAGCTGGTGGACAGACTGCTGGCACTCGAACACACCTCCCGTGGAGGAGGAAAGAGGGAGAAGGAGGGTACCGAACAGCGCCTGACTGGGGTGCTGGCGGGAGGACCGAGCGGCCTGGCGGATATACTGCGCGCTGGGGGTGTCACGGAGGAGTCAGCCTCTGCGCAGGACGCCGCCGTAGCCTCAGCTCAGGACGCCACGAAGGCCGAGCTTGAGGAGCCAGGCCAGTGCGGTGCCAGCTCGAAAGGAGAGAATGATTCTTCCGCGAAGGAAGGAGAATCGTCCAGCCGAGATAAGGATGAGTTGTGATGACTGGTATTCACTAGTGAGCTGGAAAACTATGTGAGGAGGGCCGGCACCCGTGACCGTGATCCGTGACTTTGGATCGTGATCGTGATCCGTATTGTGATCAGTGACCGGTGAACTATGGCCCTGAGTCGGCGGTAGCAGTGCACCACAAGCTGTGAGCCGGTTGCGCAGCGTCACGCGCTATCTGCAGACATTATGTGACGTCACGCTGGGACGATGAGTGGTCAGTGGTTTCGGAGGTCCGTGCCGGTGCTGGAACCTTCGGATCATGGTGAGAAACTGGTCTGAGGTAACTACCCGGCTGGACTCTGCTGACTCGCGACCCGGTCTTGACCTGTGATCAGAGGTTACCGTGTTTCTAGCTAGAACGACTTCAAGAGGAAAGTTCACTAGGTAGGGTGCACGGGGCACCTGCCGTTTCATATGGTGGTGTGCGGAAGGAACGGACCGCCAGCCCTGACCGTGGCTGCTGTCAGTGGCACCTTAGCTGTGGCTGTTGTGAGGGGCTGCTCGACACCACGCAAGTCATTCACTCTCTGATCGAACTTTGTGCGGTAAGAAGGTTCTCTAAGCACGGCGGGCCTGGCTGCCGCAGCTCCCGGACGGAGCTACAAGCTGCGATGACCGTGTGCGCAGTGACGTAACAATATCTGTGAGAGGCGGGCACGTCTAACATCGCCACAGCTGTGCTGGGCCTGGTGAGGTTGGGATCTACCGGCACCGATTTCAGCGAAACGAAGTAGCTCCTTAAAATGGTGCTCATTTAAAGGCATATTAGTTGTGTTTTGTTGTTGGTACATTGTGGTGTGGTATGCCCCGAATTTGTTGTGATCTTCTAGTTGAAGGCTGGAAGGTGGTTATCATATTATCTTTATTGATTCACGGTTACGGGAGATGTAGTTAGCGCCGTGTTACATCTGTCCTTGCCTGTGTTATGTGTGTGAAGCATTAGGTTGGGCAGTTATAAGACACCCCGCGCAATTTTCTCTTTAAATGATTATCTTGAACTGCACAATTCGAATGCGCAACGGGATTTTCTGCAAGCAGTAGCTGTTTGTGGACCTCTGCTCTAACCACTGTGTGATTTTCCGTCGTGTGTCCAAAGGGCGACCTTTGGAAATTGGTGCTCGGTATATGCGCGTTACTTGTGAGTTTGTGTTGTAAATGTGTAGCTCAGGAGGATATTGGGGCTCGGGCTCAGCAGAGAACTATTATACGCGTCCCGGACACCAGGTGATATTCTCTATACTATGCGTAGTTTGTAACTTTCTAAGCTCACGTTGTAAAACCCCAGTAGGGGTCAAACTAGGAGCATCATTAGGTAGTCTAGCTCGCAAAGTAGTTCCATGAAAATGGCATGTTCCGTCTCACCTTTAGCCTAGTCCTTATCTACCAGTGACGTCTCTTCTTGTGTTTTCCTGTCTGTGAATTACACTTATTGTTTTCTGTTGAATCGTTTTATGCCTTGCACTCACCGATAGTTATTTACCTGCACACTGCACAGCATTGACGAACGTGACTGCCACCTGGTGGAGGTCACCCTAAGCTGCGGTGTAGGGCACTGCCGATAGGGTGTCGCGCTGGCCCTGGCTATAATCGCACAGGACTGGTGTGGTGACCTAACCTATTTGCACCATTCCAGTAGACAGACGGTACCTGGAAATGTCTGTGTGTATCTTCTGCAGGGTGTCTGGGAGTCTGTTCGACTGCGTTGTACGTTGTATGACAGGGTGAGACTGGTGTCTATGAATGGGCGGTTTGTGTAATACACGAGAACGCGGAACCAAGCTTGTATGCTCGTCACCGACCCTATATCGTGATATTTGCGGACCATATGAAAGGTATGAAAGCGATATAGCTTACTGTACTCAACCCCGAAGAGCACAAAACACAACACTTCGATATTTCGTCGTGGTCGCTTACGCCTATGGCGATTGACTCATGCCTAATGCCTATGCCCTGCCAGGAGGGCCGTGACCTTTCCACATCTGGTGCTCATTAGACTAACAGATGTTCTAATCGATCGTCCGAGCTGCCATTTAGCTACTGTAGGAGTCACTGGAGCTCGACAGATTGACACCCTCTTGCCATCAGCCTGATCAGAGACAGCGATAGAAGCGGTACAGACGTGAAGACAGCTCGTCAATCCCAACTACCAGCAAGTCAGTGAAACCTGCACATCCCCAGGCATCATGGCTGAGTGTGGTGATTCTAACCAGGGACCCGGCAGACATCAGGAGTTTCGTCAGGAGCAGGAGAGCCGGGGGCCTCAGGAGCTGCGTCTGTTGTACTTCAAGTCAGCCGGCAGGGCGGAGCCCATTCGCTGGATCCTGGCGTTGAAGGGAGTCAGCTATGAGGACCACAGGATCGACAAGCCGACACAGTGGAAGGACTTCAAGCCAGGTTTGTAGAATGTGGGAACAAGGGATGTAGGGCAATGGGTTTTCCAAATGAATCAAATTTAGGCCTCAGGGCTGATAGGCTCAGGGCGATCTGAAACCTGATTTTGGGTATAAGCCCTACTCCTAGCCCCTATGCAACTAGCCTATCGTTTATGATGCAAGACAATGATTTTTACGGATATTGTTGCCAGATGCTCTTAAGTTCCGAAGTGTGACGACGTGCTCTGCTCCTTCCCTCAGACATGCCCTGGGGGCAGGTACCGATCCTTTACGTCAACGGCGAACCGCTGCCTCAAACCGTGGCCATCTGTCGGTATCTCGCCGAACTATACTCTCTTAAACCGGCCACTGCGTGGCGCTGCGCTCGCGCCGACGCCGTGGCTGAGGCGGTTAGCGACATCACGAACCGGGCTGCGACGGTGCGCCGGGCGACAGAGCCGGAGATAAAGAGGGCGCTGCGAGCGGAGTTCCTGGAGACGCGTCTGCCGCAGTTCCTGACCCAGCTGGAGGGGAAGCTGACTTATGGTGAATTTCTCTGCGGGGATCAGGTCAGTGGCATTGATTGACAGCAAACAATCGGTGGGAGATGGTAGATAATGATATGAGGTCACAAGGCTGACAGGGAGGGCGGAGAGGGGTCTGGTATGGTCAGGATAGCGTTTGGGGATCAGTACAGCCTTTAGTCATTGGGTGATGGTCAGGTCGTGGTCAAACATACTGGTCCTGTGTCCTATGCCGTACCGTCCATTCCATCAGCTCTGTTGGTGGTTAGATTACCTGACCTATCAAGTACCATGGTCTGCTGAGCATACGAGATGTACCATACCCAGGTCTTTTCTGTGGATGCATGTCTTCTTGACCTCACATGTCCCTCGGTATGTTCTGTACCGTGTACGGATATCACCCTGACCTGTACCATGCCCCCAGGTCTGCTGGGCCGACATCTACCTAGCCACCATGCTGGAAGTCATTGGCGCCATCTGTCGGCTGGACGACCCTAGTGCCGGGTTTCCCCGCACCGCGGCACTAGTGTCGCGGGTACGTGCCATCCCGGAGATAGCAGCCTGGATCGCCCGCCGCCCTCCCTCTATAGTGGGTGAGGACCCGCCGGCGACTGGGGCTGCCGCTGAAGGAAAGTGAGGGCCGCAAGACGTCAGTTTCCTGTACTTCGTCGTTTTCTGTGTTACAGGCAGCGCTTTGAAGATGCTGATGTGCTATATTCAATATACCTAATTAAACATAATTCGAAATTCTGTGTAATAATAAGTGAGCAACATGGGCCTTTAAAGGGCTCGGCTTATTTCCACGATACCATTCTCGTTAGCAAACAATGCAGCATTGAGCAGTTGTAACAAGTTATTTTTATTTTGTAGACTCGCATATCAATGGACAACACACAAAAATTTGACTATGCGATACAGTTTATGCTACTGAGCTAGAGGCGAATGAACTGGGCTAAGCGACATCATAAAACCCGCTTCCAGTCTACCACTGAGATGGTTTCTCGATCTATTCAAAATGCTACCAAACTCTCATCCATTTAGTTGAACTTTGTGGTTTGGATGGTGACCGGCTACAACCGACGTGGATCTAATTCCAGCGGTCTCAAGTCCTCTTCACTATCTAGCAATTCAACATTACTTTCATCCGTGCCACCTCCTTCGCTCAGAGCCTCCCTCTTCGCCGCCACGGCCTGCCTCAGCTGCATAATCCTCTGCCTGATCAGATCCTCCAGAGTAACAACGGCTGTGGCATCGGCAGTAGCCATGGCGGTGACGTTATCGACAGTGACAGAAGCAACGGCTGTGGCTACAGCTGTGGCGGCGTCTCCGTCAAACTTGGTGTCCGAGGTAGCGTTGACGCTTCCGAAGGTGTTTCCGAAGCGGACAGTGCCGGGCGGGAGCGCTGTGAAGTTCTCTGAGGGTGAGATGACGTTTGGAGATTCTCTAACGGGAGTTATTGTATCAGGGAGCTGAATTGGTGCGCAGGTGTGATCGCCGGTGCACGTTTCATCCTGTTCACAGTGTGAGTCGTCGGTACATCGTACGCACTGGTTCAGGAGCTCCTCACAGAGACCTGAGATGCACTGTTGGTCGAGAGTGCACGCCTCTCCCAACTCTGCCTGGGTTTGGCAGAGACCCTCTGAAGAACAGAACCTACCAGTGCCGCAACTACGCTCCCCTGTACACTCCACACATGAGAGGCTATGGCATATACCAGACTCACAATCAGCATTGGCATCACACTGCTGTCCTAGTAGTTGAAGAGGACGACAGACGCCTTTGTCACACCGTTCCTGTCCTTCGCACTCCCCATTCGTTCTACATTCGATACAATACCCGCGGATCCCGCATACACCACTGAGACAATCCTCACTGGAGGAACACTCAGAACCGGCGCTGCTCTCTCTCCTACAGATACCTGTCGAACTGCAAACGGTTCCACCGCGACAATCTGCGTGCGACCTGCACAGAACACAGAAGTTGAGCCTACCGCACTTCCCAGACAAACACTCCTGATCCGAGTGACACGATTCGCGGAGCTTTCTCAACGAGTGACATGTGTTGTGATCACAAAAGTGTCGCAATGGACAGTCGTAAGAACTGTGACATTGCACGCATGAACCTCCGTTGCAGGCGTTGGAGAGGCACTGGCGGTTTTCTGAGCATGTCCCGTACAAGGGCAGACGATGCTGGCAGCGGTAACCGTCACAGTACTGATTGGTAGAACAATCAGTATCGTAGAGACATTGATTAGCGCAGTAGCCGTTTTTACAATTCTCCGAATGGCACTGTGAATGTGTTACACATGGGCTGCCTATCCCCGCTGGTTTTACCTTAGTACAGCGTCCATTGTGACACAGCTCTCCACAGGGGCACTGTCTATGGGGCGAGCACGGCTGGCTGGTCCCGCAGAGGGATTTGGGGAGGGCGAAACAGTGACCTGAGAGGCAGTGATGACCGCTGGGACAGGGATGGGTGTAGTCACAGACGGGTACTGACGCAGAAACAGCCACCAACGGTGAGAGCTGAATGGTGCAGCGGCTGCCCTGGAAATGAAACGCATGTTAAGTGTCACGATTTAGCTCTGGAGCTGAGATCATCAAGAACGGTGGACTACGATGGTTCACTTCGTAACCCAGAAGCTGGATCTGAGGCCAGTTTTACCAACAGAAAAATAGCCACCTGCGGATTTTTTTGCCTAAAGACCGCTTCACATAAGGAGCGTAAACGGTAAAGCCCTATCCGCTTACGTGCCCATCGCGTTGACGTTCGGCGTATATGAAGTGGTCTTTAGGCAAAAAAATCCGGCAGACGGCTATTTTTATGTTGGTAAAAGTGGCCTCTGCGCTCGTTTAGCCTTTTTTTGCAATGATCGGCTTGCAGTGCTAATTTTGGCACCGGAGACTGTTAAGAACAATAATTATCATTTATCCTTTTTTTAATTTTCGTTCACCTTTACTTGCGTTCATTTATTTGTTTATTTATTTATCACGTCAAAAAATAGTCGGCTTTTGAAAGTTAGCTGCCGTATAATTTGACGTTTATCAGTTGGTCAAGCCTAAATACCAATTACCAAGCGTAGCCATAACTCGTAAGCGTGAGGTCTGCATACATTGTACACACCCAGCCAGTTTGTAGTCGAAACAATGAACAAGTGACTAGTGAGACGCTTGTTCATTGAGGTTAGTTTTTAAAACATACCTGGCATTTGGCCACTTTCAACTTTGGCCGATATTGCAGTCTGTTTTTGAATATCCGCAGCAGTCGCTCCCCGCGAGAAGAGGTTTTCTCGGAGTCAGAGCCATGGAGTTCTCCCACCGACAGCCAGATCACCTGGTGAGGGAGGAGAGGACCGTCAAAAAGATGCAAAAATGTCGGCGATGAACGAAGCATATGGGGATATTTTGACCCGTATTGCCGAGATGTATGTGCAAGCAAGTCTGGCCTGCAATCGAATATATTCGTTGACGAATAACTAGAAATAGCCGACTAATAAACGAATATCTAAACCATAAACCGCTTGCCGGTCATCTTGGGGTGGTCAGGCACTAGCAGCGAACGATCACTTACCCACGATAATTCAATAAAAGGAAAGGGCTCTGATAATTCCTCACCAGAAGCCAGCAGAGAACCTTCGCCTGGGGTCCCATAGCTCGCGCAGCAATCCACGCACCTCCGTCCTGGCCCGTGTCCTGCCGTCCACTGAGAGTCCACTGTCCACCGACCACGTCTACAACTGGGCCACCTGCGTCTCGTGAGGCTGGGGCAGTCACTCTCACTCTCTAGCTGGTAATACCAATGTGGCTGCAAACGTGACTTCTGTAGCTGTCCTGCGGCTCTTTTTATTGGTCTCCGAAGTGTGAAACAAGTCTGATCTGATATCAACCGGTAAGTCCAGAAGATTTGTCATGAAATGGGTATTGCAAAAGTGGAGTTGATCAATCTGAATTGGAGTGACACCGAATTCGTGCATGTCTTGGGGTGCCTCACTTCTGTAAGAGTATAGCTAAACCTCAAAATATAATTCAGAGCAATTGCACGAACAGCAGTTGCAGCCTGCAGCATTGGTTATCTCCCTTTTATTGTATTTCGTCTCGATCCCATCATAGGATGTTCTGCTAACTTAGGGAGTGGAACAGCGACCAACATCTCCCCGCCGACCCGCTGGCAAAAGCAAGTCGAGCTAGTAGCATAGGAAATTGCTTGTAACGCAATATAGGCTCAGGATGTTTCCATTTTCACCGTCCAGTACCAGAAGACACCTCAATAAAACTGTAGACGTCTATATTTTACAATCTGTCTGAGAATGGGTGAAGCTCAGGCTTCGACGATCAGTTACCTGAGTCCTAAGAGAGGCATTCATTTCTCGGGTTTATAACTTTAGACAGTGCTATGTCTAGTGGCTTGCGTAACATTCAGCGTGTTTAGATAGCCCAGCTTCTGATAACCATCTTCTTTACTGTGAGCTGACAGTTCTATGACATTTCTATTTTGCAACGACGTCAGTTACGAGGCACCCGTAACCTGCAAGTTTAGCTTTATCCAAATCATATTCATAAGCAAGTGTAACCGGTGCATTTCATGGCATTTCCGCCAGTGCCATTTGAGAAATCCTGCGTTTGCTCTGACTGTCACACAATGCTATGAGATCGAAGATGGGTAGGTAGGGACCGAAATACTCCGGTTGGCATCGCTTGTCACAGAAAATGTTGAATGCTTTTATGCTTTTCTCGCTCGCAAATAAATTGCACACAGGCTCCTGATAAATTGACACATTCAAAACAGAAGTCATCTATGCATTTCAAACCAACATTATATCGAACATCAAAACGCAAAGTGCATGAGCACTGGGCAGGCATTCAATCAAACTCGAGCATTATTTGTCCTGTCTCTCACATCAGTTGCCCTCACGTCCATCCATCTCTTCTCTCTCCAGTCCACGCCGCTCCCGTTGGTGTATGTCGGTCCTCTCTCCCGCCATCAACGCTTTCCCCTGTATTTCCTTTCCCACTCCCTTCTCCAGCACTTCGGACAGAGACGCCGCCTGTCCAGAAAAGGGCGTCACCGCCCTCCTGTAGCGATGCTTGTTTTTATGTCCATAGCTTCCATAGTTTCCATGGCCTCCATACCGTCCATAGCGCTCGTGGCGGCCCTTGCTGGGGCGGTAGTAGGGCCTCTTGCGTGGTGCAGCTTCCGTGAGCACAAGGGCGAGTACAGCAAGTAGCAGAAGACAACGGAACATGACGACTGGAGGTAGTTATATAAACGGTGGTGAACGTCCAGAAGAGATGAATCAGCAGGTACTCAAAAGACTTCAGAAGACAACGGTGGCAGCGTTGGCGACCGTGGGGCTGGTTATTAAACAAAAATGAGTGAAAACTCAGTTTGTGTCAGGAGTTCGTTCCGGCTCCGTGTCTCTGCCTGCAGTATTCCGTACAGCGACGACATGAGGCCTTTATACTGCCAGTGATGCAACCCTCACGGCTCACGCACATTCACTTAGGACGGTGGCTTGCCAGAGTGAGCAGCGGTGAACCAAGAATGGTTGGACACGAAGATCCAATCAAAGGTGGCCAGTTTTTCTTCTCGGGACGTTTTTGGTGACATCCGTGCCTCTCTGTTCGTCGGCGACTGTTTACGAGCCGTTGAGTGTGCTTTCATTGAAGCCAATAAAAACGAAGGCGCATAGAACTGCGTTTCAGACTCAGTTCCCACTGCGTACTACATACCTACCCGTGCATGAGGGTAACGACCAATAACAATAGTGAACTATTGTTATTGGTACTAACAATACTGCCCTCTGTAGCCATGAGAGCTTCATCACATAGTGGTTGGTCACTCGAGCAATCATTCAGCTGAATATCTTATTACGCTTTCGGTTTTCAACTTTCAGATTCATGAATGGGAGATGGACGAAAACTGATATCCAACTCTGCCACGAGTTCACAGTTAAACAATATGTGGTGAAACAATACTGTCTACGCCACGCCGTACACACATTCTTGATACAGCCAGCAACCAGACCACACACAGATCACATCACGAACGAGCATCTTCACGCAACATATTGCAGCATCGTCTAAGCTACCTACCGTTTAGCTTCGTGCATCGCTATCAATGATACCGCAATCCTTTCCGATCTAATGTAGGTAAATCCATGATAACACAACATCTCTCGATCTCGCGAAAGATATGCACGTCTCCGATCTTGACCCGGTGACCTTTTCACGCCGACACCGCTCCGTGAGTTTGTGATTAGATGGCTGATGAGCTCGGCACAATTCCGGTCACGGGGATAAGCCAGTAATCCAGTGTAATCAAACAGAGGCGGCATGGCGTCAAAAGAGGGCCTGTGAGAACCAGCCAGCACCAGACAAACAAATGTTACGGTGGGTCCGCTGTATGTAGTGCGTCTTTGGTTCCGCTTAGGTATAAGCAGGACTGCGGAGTCGGAGTCGGTCGGGGTCGGCACTTTTGCCTGGAGTCGGAGTCGGAGTTAGAGTCGCTAAAATCTTATCAACTCCGACTCCGGAGTCGGAGTTAACACTGTATGGCTCAAAGTAATGCCCTACACCTGGTTGCTTGACGATATTTCGCTCGTTGACCTTTCAAAATCAGATTTTGTTGTAGCTAAGCGCATACCCCTGTCTTGAACGAGCGTTTACATTGAAAAAAAAACTGAAAACGGCTGCTGCGTCTAAACCTGTTCTTTTTTAAACTATATAAAGAGTACTTATTTGCTCTGCGAGGCCTTGGAACGCGCAATTTGTCGCTTCAGGCACGATAAAAAGATCTCCGACATGAAATTGCATTTCAATATCCGAACTTCATGACCAATGTCCGGAGTTGGAGCTAGAGTCGGAGTCGGAGTCGATTTTTGAAGCCAGAGTCGGAGTCGGAGTCGCCTAAAATCCATCGACTCCGCAACCCTGGTTATAAGTTCGTCCCTAACTAATTGGTTATTGAATAGTTTTATCATCTGTTCGTTTCGTTTATGTCACCACTGCTATATGTCACGAAGTTGCTAATAGCTGCGCTGCTATTAAATACAGCGATCCTTTCTCGCACCGTTCAAGCTGAGACCAAGATGATCTCATTGCCACAGAACGGAGAAGCATCCAGTTACAATCAATTTGTTTTTCTATGGCCCAGACTTGGTGGTCTTGGTTACCGTGCATCAACTTTGGTCGCAGTAAATCATGTTTAGGCAATAATGGCGAAAAGCGAACGTCTTCAATGAGACAAAAGTCTGTATAAGCTCCAAATTTAGATGATAGTCGCATAAGCTCCAACTTTATCATTTGATATCACTTCGGGACAGCCGTCTCCGAGCGGTACTGGTACAGGCAAGCACCGTGGCAGTTAGGATGGAAAGTGATGCTGCAATACAGAATTACTGACCAACTGGTATCGTGCCCCAGCCCATGTCCGCACTTTGTGTTATGAAGGCTGGGCGCGACGGAGGCAGGTAGTGAGGCACACGAAAAGGAAAGCTGATATGTACCAGACAATTCATTTATCATTCCTCATTCATCCCTGCTCATACTTTGTGTGTAGGTATAGCTTTTTGATACCCAATACTCAAGTGAGCTCAAGTGAAGCTTTTTAAGAAAAATTTAAGACGCATATTTTCTGGGAACTTTCACACGACAAATGTGTTATCTGTGATCTGTGTTTCAATGACCCTAACAATCATAATCTCTGTCGCTACATCTTTTTTGTCTATCATACCAAATATTTTCATAAAGCAAAACAATATCCTGCTCGTCCGCTTTTATTCTTTTCTTTAACAATGATGTCCCACATGAATGAAATCAATCATGAATCTACAATTTTGCAGCAAAGCAAAGATCCGGAATTATTTGACAATCGGCGTGGCTAAGTGCCACAGTTTCCATGACACTTCGTGACAATCTCACGACCTTTAGCGAACGTTATCGCATATTTGGAATCAATTTCATGTCCACGCTCTTTAGGCAAGGCAACGCCGTTGTAAAATTATCACCTAAATTCCTGCTATGATGCGAAGCAGCGAGAATCTTTTGACCAATCCCATGCCATGATTATAAGACTAATGTGGAATGTGACAAAACACAAAGGAAGTTGAGGCTGCGTCGAAATACCGAACATAAGACGAAGGTGCGACAGATTCGGGTGATATCCACTGTCGGCATTACATGAAAACAATACCTGATCCTGATTTAAGCAGTAATGTCATCAGTCCCTGAAGAGTTTCAGTTCTCGTAAAAGGCGAGCTTCTGCAAACAAGAGGAGGGAATTTCTATCCAACTTTAAGGTGCCAGTTCAACTTTTAAGGTCATGTACCTAAACTCATCAGATCAGAAAAAATGAAATAAACAATTTGTATCAAAATGAATGAAAACTTCAAATGACGATAGCCAAGTCGTCACTTTGTCCATTGAACAAATATTCCACGTTGCAATAAAATCAATAACATGGCATTTTGACACCTGAGCTACGACTCATATGTCAGCTCAGTGGTCCTGCCGTAGTCTGCAAATACCACCGCCGTTGACATCGCATACCTTCCATCACATCATCGGAATGGCCGAACCCGTTCTCAGCATACTGAGCTGAGCACAACGGTGACCTCCAGGAAATGCCTCCGAAAGATACCATCCGATCTGCATAGTTTTCACCCACACCTTATAACGACCAAAGCATCTGGATAAGGAAGACAGCTGCAATATGCAGAATGAGATTCCTTAGATATGGCTTCAGGTCCAGACACGAGGAATTTTAGGACATGCATTGCAATTTATTAGGCGCACAAATGAATGTGCTAGCGTGGATGAATATTTTGATTGTCATTTTGTCTACTAGTTAATAAGGAAACTATGGAATTACATTACAGGTAATGTTTTTCATCGTAAGCGCTAATTTTACAGCTGATTTCTTTATGTTGTTCCATATAAGACAGCAATAGGTGACAACTGTTTTAATCTTATTTCTTAGATGCATAATACTTGGATCTGCAAATGGGAAAAGGATGACTGAGGACCTTTAATAGGAAACGTGCATACAATTTTCAACATAGTTGGTTCTCGGTGAGCCGTCCAACATAAATTGCGTACGCAATAAATGTGGCATCCTTCAACAAATACAGGCATATAATACATATTTAGTGTAGGTAATAGGTAATAGGAATATATGATGCAATATGCAAGCAGACATCTGTGACGGAATAACCCAGATACCTGCGGGGTCACTCTGCACATTTCCCGTATCAAAGGAAGATGCCCTGCATTTCCCAATCGCGGAAGCATGTGCAATTCACACGGTAGGCCACCACGTAGATTCCTCACACTACCTATAAAGACCCGGAAATTATATCTGCTCTAAAAACCCACCAACATAACAGCGACAACACTTCCCATGTTCTGGCTCGTGACTCTGTGCGCTGCTTTGCGGTACAGGCTAACCGTGCAGGCGTTTACCGCCTGCTTGGTAGGCTGCCCCCAACTGTGTGCATGTAGAATTATGTTCCATGGGCTCCATAAGGCTTCATAGGTAGGCTCCATAAGTATGTCTGATATAAATTTTATATTGCATCGGGACCTGTTCAAACCCAATAAGTCACGTATTACCCTAGACATATGTCGATGAGGTGAATCCACAAGCTTCTGCTTTAAAATTTTTGCATTTAGGTGTGAGAAAAAGCATTCTAACAACGATAAAATCGAGATTTACATTCACTTCCTTACTCGTTACAACTTATTAATTAGGGATTTAAGCAGGCGGTACCGGAAAACTCTGAAAACTACCACGGCTTACCAATCCGATTACGACGCTTATCTTTTATCATTGGCTGGCCACGTTAGGCAATTGCCAGGTAAATGTAAACAAGTGTACACGCTGAACACTTGGTATGTTTATCTTTTTGCGCCATATTTACGGCATTAGCGCTGCCGGCGCCTCATTTTCAGCCATTCTGACTCAGACTTCCATAGCTGGGTCCTAGGTCGGTGTCAAATCTGCTCAGACGGCGCCGGGCACGGCTCCGGTAGCCGGTGGCCATACCGTGACCTGAATTAGGCTCGTCTGTGAAGCGCGTCACTGGCGTGCATGGAAGTCAACACAGCATCACCACGGGAAACGTACGAGAGAACGTCCCTGCGAGTGGGAAATGAGGAGCGCTGCACGAGAGGAAAGAAACAAAAGCTCCTAAGTTCATTGCAGGGGAGCGCTCAGACGTAAAAGCACAACACTTACCGACTAGCAGCACAATGCCCCATGGATAAAGGGATACGCATGTAGCAGTTGAGTTCAACTTTGCTCTAATTTTTTACCCATGATGCTAATGTTGGGGAGGGGCGAGGGTGCGCCTCCAGGCCCATGTCTCCATCACCAAACAACTCCCGATATCAAAGATTATCGTCCATCAGTGAGCACCATCTGTGTCGGATGGTCAGGTCACCACCGCGCCGTGGTTCTGGCCGCGGCACTCTCTGAAGTCCCGAGTCGTGGGAGCGCACCTCGGACTGGGCACACGAGCGCAGTAGAGCGTCGGTGGATGACCGAGTGTCGCCCAGGCTGACCATTTCGTCAGACGGGGAACCACAGCTGGTTGAATCTCAGGCAGACGCTATCATGGCGGTTAGTTAGGTCATTTCAGACTGGTACCTTGCTGATATGTGCTCACAGTGGTTACGGTCACAGCTGTTGTCAAGAAGAATCATCAGAAAACTGACAGTGTCATGCTATCAAATCATCTAATGTCTGCGTTTCGTAATAGCTGCGCTGCTGAGCTCACCACCTAGCAGTGACAAGCGTCGAACCTGCTCAGAAATCATGCACAATCTTGCTCAAACTGCCATCCACACTCACGCTTAGTGCGCATAATCCAAAATGCACGCCGCGCCGCGGTGCACGCATAATATCCGTGTGTTTGGCCTGCGGGGAATACCTACCGGTTACCGAACGCACTGGATTGTCGACTCGAATATTCCCACGCAATCCTCGATGTCTTCCTGTTGCAGAGAATCCAATCCAGATAGGTTAGCACTATTTGGCAAGGCATGGATTTGTGCGATTTGTTTCTCGGGTTGTGGCGTTTAGATCACGTGAGACGAACTTCTGGGCATTGGGCTGTGGACGGTGGACAGCAGTAGCGGTGGTGGGCGGTGACCGACTTATCGACTTATGGTGGTTAGGACGGGGGTCTTGTCTTGCGAACACGTGAGGGGACGCTTTGTAGTCTGCCGATTTCGGGCTCTAAATTTCAACGGGCAGCCAGCGAGCGGCGTTGTGGCTGCTGTCAAGTCGAATGGTCTGCTGGTCTGCCACGTTGGACATCAGCGACATTCCACAACACGAGTGCCAGTGCGTCGAGTCTTTGAGTTAGTTGCTGCCACCTCAGACATAGCTGTCGTGCCAAGCTTAGATCGCTCACTGAGTTTTAATGGCGCTGTTTCCGTTGGTGATGCGCCTGATCAAGACAAACGATGTAAGGCTTACTGTCGGCGAGAGCACAAAATGGTTTCTAACCGCTGGAGAGATGAAATCAGAGACAATGAAAATACCTTCACTTGTCGGTCGTATCAACCTAAACGTCACATTTAGTGGCTCACTCACAAATCATTGACAAGTTTTGGGAGACTTGGAAGTTCCTATTTTCCTAATCGCATGCTACCAGCTATTATGTTTGGGTAATACCGCTCGTAACAAGTGGCACCCACACCCGCATCAGGTTTAATTGTTGTTGTTTTTTTTCTCCGCTGGCCATTGATCTGGGACTTTTTCAACCGCGCAGAAGCGTTGTTCTCCCAGCCGGTTAGTGTCCAGGTGTCCTCAAATTGATCGTGTTTGCTAAAGTGTTGCTGCACCAGGCTACACAAACTGCCTAGTAATCAGTCACAGGGAAGCCCCAGCTCATGTTGGATCGTTTCCGCCGGCACTAGACCAATGTGAGAAAACAGGGCAGTGCGATTTGTCTGGGTGAAAACAGCTGCTTGGTAGCACGTAAGAGTGACAAATAATCGTATTATAGTGCAGCGACAGCTGTAAAATGTTCTCGAAACAGCGAACAAGAACCACTCAAGGATCTGGGATTGAGGGTTGCACTTGCTTTGATGGCACATCATATGCATTGTCGAACAGAGTTTGTTGGTAAATTTAGTTACATTTGCTTGGAAAACGGATATTAAGAGAATTAGCCAGGGTGGTGTTGGTGTTCTTTTCCCATGAACATAAGAACAGATGGGTATCCTTACTTTTGTTTCGGCTTCCGCCATTTAAAATAATTAGTTTAGTACCCCTTCTCGGGACAAAAATAACTCGTCCGAGTAAACTCACGAATCCGTGTTACCAGTTGAACGATGCTATGCTCCTCAGTGAATAGAAGTTTTGCTAACTGACACGCCGCATTATTTCCAATTCTCAGTTTTCTTGTTCAGTGGGATACAAGCCCAATCTATCTTTGTTTGTCCCTGTCTTACGCGCTCGCTAATGTTGATGAGATTTATCTATGTATACCTCGGTCCGTCAATGTCAGCGCAAGCAGTGAGACGTACTAACAACGGGAGTAACCAAGACTTTTCAACGCGTCACAAACGACTCCCATCACGCCACGAGCACCCCTTACCGCGTCACAAAATTCAGTCATCTCACTACAAATGTTGTCAGTCAGCCACAATCGCGCCGCCCAGCGAATACCTTCCCTGCCTCTGCCGATTTTTAGCGCAGCACCGGAACTAAGAGATCATCTCCCCGATCCATCGACTGCATTTCTCGGCGAGATGACAGACCCTCCACCGGCGTGAACTTAGGCGCGCGCATCTATCTAACAATCTCACAGCTGCGCTGGCTCGCTCCTCAGCGGGAACCGTTCGGTTTTGCCCGACTCTCAGGCGAGCCGCGGCCCGGTGTGTTGGCTCTGAGGAGTGCCTCGCCCAGAGACGGCGCGGAGAGATAGCTCGGCCTTCCTTCGGGTGACGAGCGGCTGTATTATGCAACTGCGATGTGATAACTTTGCCACGAGGAGCGGCGTGCCGGCCGCGCGGTGCGCTCGAGTCGGTCGCATGTCTCACCGGCTTAGCGCGGCCTGGCGCGGCGACATGGTCCGTGCACGACAGATATAGTTAGCCGAAAACGCCCGCTTTCCACGAAACCGGCCAGTCTCTGCGCTGATTGTAGCTGAAGAATATTGAAAAAGTCGTTCGTGTATGAGGTCTAAATGCCTGAGAGGTGCGATGTGACACGATGGAAGGAAGTCCGACGGGTAAATATTTCGGTCGATCGCTATCTTGCAAAAACATTTCTGGGATTCATCACAGCACATACATTAGACGCCGAGGATTTGTCCTAACTGACCTTGGAGTCTTGAGAGTGGCCAGAGACAACCACCAAGACTCAAGAACAAAACTGAAGAGACCACGGACGACCTCGAGTCTCAATGGCCCCTTCCCCTCCCAGGTGAGGGTTTTTCGGCACCTGTAGTCGACCAGACTCCAGGGACGGCTAGGTGGAGGGCGATTACGTGATGGAATCACCAGACAGGTAATCCTGTCAGTGTCCATACCCACAGGTAAGTGGCATTGAGTTCCTCTCTCTTTTCCGATGAATCGCTAAATCAAATGCTAATCTGATGCAAGATTATCAATGCAATAATTACGTCATTTGCAAATGTAATAGACGAGCAAATAGCAGACGGCACAGTTTCCTGGGACGTTGATAATATTGTATCGCTCGAGCATAATGATACATGATAGCAAACAGCTCTCATGAACACAAAACCTCATAGATGCAAACCACTGAGATACCTTTCACCACGCCATCTACAACACTGGAGCTACCGTGCGATGCTGGCGTCACCTGTACTACCGAAATCCGCAATCGAACCGCCCACCCTCGTCTTCGAGCATCATTCGCGCTGCAGAGCAGAGCATACCCATCTTAGCATCTTTGAGCATCTCTACCTTACACAACCGATAACCATCTGACATCTGAACGCGCCCCATGGTGAGTTAGATCTGCCTGGGTGAGGGGAGGGGTCGCACAACTCTTCCGCAACGACCGACGGGACCGACGGGACACCTCCCTGATCATGGTGGCGAGATGAGAGATTTTATCAGTTGTCACACCCTGGCACCATCACATCACGACCTGGCACAACTGGAGCGCTGTAACCCGGGCCGATCCTCCTCCTTTCAGAGACTGGTATGGTCGTGGCGCATCGGACGATTCGGCGCCAAACACGGCGCACCGGCGACAGATTCGGCACGTCGGCATCAGATGTGGCGCGTCAGTGGCAGATATGACGCACAAGAGATGTGGCGGCGTTGCTGATATTGCAGTGGGTTTCAGGAGTGAGTTGTCGTGTCCCAAACGGCGCCAGCGCAACAGACAAGGAAGTGCGTCAAGCATTTCACACGGAGACGAAAGCTGGACATCAGGAGTTGTTGCTAATGAGCTCGGTGGAATCGTGATGCGTCCTGAAGACGGACGTGACGCGTCTGAGACGTTACCGATGCGTCTGAGGCGGTCATGATGTCCCGCGAAAGACATTAAGAAATGACGACAAAGCTGAAGGCGTCGGCAGCACGACGTTCCTCATCACCGACTATGCTAGGATCATCAGGGCATCAATACCAAGAGCTGATCAGAAACCAGTGAATTGATAGCGATCGCTTCGACTAGTTCGTCCCGTCTTCCAAAGATCTAGAGCATAACACAAAGGAAAATCACATAAGCTTTTCGTTTCCCAGCATCCGTTCCAGCCAGGAGAAGCCACGATAAGTCTGCGCAAATGTGTTCACTGCCCACAAGAAGGCGCTCCCGTTTCCACCTGTTGTGTTTCCGTTCCTAGAAGAACCAACATCACACACGTCATGTGCTGCTCCGAGACGTTCCCGACTCTGAGACGGCGCAGGTTTTGGATTTTCAGCTGGCCACATTCGCCAGCTGCAAGGCCAGTTGTGGCTGTAGCACAGACAGGAGTCCCAGAAAACGCACCCATTCGAGGTGGTCCAACATTACCCGCCGTAAGCCGATCGGGCTCGTCCCGACCAGACAGAAGCACCAGAAAACCCACAGCCTACTCCAGCCGGATCGGTTTTATATGTCGGTCCCACGCCGTTCGAGCCCCGCCCGGTTACCGAGCAAAGATGGGACACTCGACGAAAGAACCAGGCACGATCCGGTGCTGTGTTGTCGGTACTGGTTGTGTTCGCATGGCAAACATGCTTACCGGAAGAGAATATTTACAAGTTACATGACACGTTTTCTCAATAATCCTATGTCCGATTTTAGCTCACTAAGGTATATTTGGTTACTTGAATAAACAAACTAAATACTACGTTGTCCTTATGTTGCATGCAACATGCATGCATTTCTAGCGTGATGCTTGCTTTTGTATTCACGCTCTTCCCAATGCCCCTACGAATTACATATTACCCACGTTCACCATCATTCTCAAAGCACGTTTGTTTGCTGTTGCTCACAATGTTCCAAGCATTCTGACCAAATTATGACAGCATCGTTGTAAGCGATCTCCTAATCTATTCTCATGTAATCAGACACGTTTTTTGCCGCCGGCGTCGGCTGTCGGACCCCGCCTGACCGTCATCGTCTTCCCGGCGGCGGCGGCGGCTCGGGTGACGCGCCGGCGGCGGCGGCTCGTGAGGTCACGGTGCCTCCACAGTGTCCCCGCCGGCGCGAGCGACTTGGCGCGCTTATCGCCACCGTCTGATCGGCGCCAATCTAGCGCGCGGCGAAAAATGGCGCCGTCTCTGACGGCTGCAGCGCCGCCCGCCCAACACCTCGGCTGTGTCTGGCGGCAGAGTTTTACCGGGAGAAGGAACCCCCGTGGAATTTTACCGACCGGCAGCCGCTGTGCGGCGTCACACTGGTAGTAGGCGGACGACGGGGTCATCAGAGGTCAAGGGTCTAGTGAGGAAAATGGAGATGAGTCATTGAAACAAATAATTAGAAATAAACTGTTCCAATTCTTACACTTTTTACATCTTAATTTTTTTTTACTATTATAAAATGTTTTCCATTAAAAACGAAAATCAGGCGTTCATACAAAGGGGCTGGAAGACGGATTGACAAGATTGTCAGGTTCGATAATTTCACGACGGCCATCTGGTACACATTTGGTGCACAGTTGTTGCAGATTAGGTGCAGATTTGGTCAAACTAGGTTCAGTGTATCTCTTAGTAGCTATCAGCTAAGGCTGCGCTAATTGCGTACGAGTATATGCCTGCTTTGTCATATTACCAGAGAGTATCATCGATTAAAACACTGAAATAAATTAATAAAATGAAGATATTCGCTGTAAAAGAGATTAGGTACAGATTTGGTCAAATTAGGTGCATTCGCCGGATAGCCTGTCGTGAAAACGGCTATAATAACAGTAAGAATGGGCAGACAGACGGACAGACGGACAAACGGACTGACAGACGGACGGACGGACGGACAGACGGACAGACGGACAGACGGACAGACGGACAGACGGACAGACGGACAGACGGACAGACGGACAGACGGACGGACGGACGGACATTGCCTGCGAACAGACTACTGACGACAGCAAGCGTCAAGACCGTCGTCAAACCGCGAGGTCGGGGGTATTGGGGACGATCGGCGGAGACAAGGTCGCTCACAACACGACTCTGGACACGGAGATGGAATGAGAGACGAAGGCGAGACACACAATGCTAGCTAATCGAGAGTGCATCGTAGCCAACTTGCATATGATCATAAGGATTATCATAACTGGGAATCTGTCGTTATTTTGTTTATCTCAGATGACACAACATAGCACAATTCTTTTAGATGTGCCTTAGACTTCACTGAACTGGGAGGGGCACGAAGCAGAAATGCAGCTTTAAAAATGTTCCGAGGAGATAAGAAGTAAGGGCGAGCTGGAACCTTGGGGCCAGATAATTTGCCAGCCTCATGCATACACTGAATGATGTTTTTGATCGGGAACGACAATAATTGCAAAAGTATTGCATACATAGTTGTGTTCTTAACTTAAAATAATGATAAAAAGTAGAACCTACCCAATAATGGCTCATATGGGATCCATCAAAGTTCAAATAAGATCAGCAGACCATCTTACTGGCTTTTGAGGCTTCGCACTTCGCAGGACAATGAACTTGCTATGAAATTTGTGCAGCCGAATTCTCGTCTCGAATAAATCCTCGGCCCCGGCCCGCCCTGCATTTTCTTACTTCCCGTGCATATCAGGGTGCGACACCATGATGTTTGCAAAACATTTTCAATATAGCCAGCGAAGTTCTCATGGTGATTTTATGAGAATGGGCAGAAAGAGGATGAAGACTTCTATGCAGCAATTGATAATAAAGGTACGAAACTTTCATGCCATGCCGTGTATTATACGCACGCGTATGTTGCATATGTTTGAAAAAGGCCACATTAAAGCCAGCCACCCTGATGACGGGTGTCCATTCGACATACTGTCGGTTGTGACAGCTGTCAGATGGACAGACCATGGTTGGAAAGGCGTCAGAGCGACAGGTCAAGCGGCGCGCGCGACAGCGGAAGGAAAGGCAGAGCCACTGCCGGAAAACGCTGCAATTCCTTTTAGTGTCTGCTGACTGCCCGGGGAAGCACAGTTTTGCAGGCATCCGCAGTTTCTCCGAAAACGGACACCTCTCGATTGAACAGGGTCTGATCCTATCAGATGAAAGTCAACCATCAATGGGAACTCAGTAGGAACCATTCTGGAACCGGGTAGGAACCACTGTCGGCTGGAACTAAGCAATTTCTCAGATCCACCGGCTCCTAAAAGATCGCTGGGTGCTCGACAGCTGCACGTCAGATGTTAAACCGCCTTAAGCTGATAGCTCAAGCCGACCAAACCGCTACATCGCAGGGCGAGCCGTTAAAACAGCCAGACTGCCACGGATGAACAGATTGGGAACTGGTCAAACCACTACGGAAGAACTTCCCTTGGTGTCATATAACAGTGCATGTGAAATTTTAGGAAGTGAAAAATGAAGAGGGTCAACACCTCCCTGTCCTAGTCCTTAAACACAAGATTACTATCACACATCCAAGTTATACCTATGTCACAACATTTTTTGTTTTTAGAATCTAGTATGTAGTTCGATCATGGAAACTGCACTTTGAACTCTTTGAAAACAATAGCGTATCCTAATGTGCTCTGTTTTCGAATCTCTTTGGCTAGCAAGTCTCTTGGCCGTTTTATGTATAGTGTCAGCTGGAGGCAAAACTCATGCATAACAATGCGTGTTCTTAGTGTGGGCCAAAATTGCAAGATAACTATTTTTAATTGCATGTTCACTATAATTTTGAAAGCGAGCTATTTGATATAAAGATGTTGACGATAAATATATAAAACAAATCAGATTGAGGAATACCAAACAAAATCAGATTCAAACCACGTTCTTCTGGTGACTTCAGCCATGGGAAATCGTGATCGTGAGACACTACCGCATCTGAATACACATTTTACCTGGAATCTTCAAAATAAATCTGACGAAACAGCGTTGCGGATGTCTGTGCTGGTTCCGGCATGGGTGGGGACGGCGGGGCAGCGGCCACCTGTCCAATGTCCATACAGCTCACATCCTGGTGGAGTCTCGAGTCATGTCGTCGGCGCGAGCAGCATCCAATTGACTACTACTCCATTATGTCATGGGTCGTGTCGTAAATCGATGACTCTAAAATAACTCAGCTGCTGACAGGGTCCGTAAATCAAGCGACCCACATAACATCATGTCTAGGTCAGATCCTAGACAGGACGTCACATTGAGAGACTCCGACTTAGAGTCGGGAGACTCACGACTCTCCACCATAAAAATGACTCCGTGCCGAGTCTTGGATGCCTTCTGCTGGCCGAGGAAGCTCCGAGGATGACTCATCGACCAACTTCGCGACTCAGTTATGCATGCATCCGCGAGAGTCAAAGACTAGCCGAAATTTGACCTTTCAGCTGGAAATCCCACATATATACATTATGCAGGAATTACAAAAAATACACAATAGATAGATGGAATCAAAACGTAGCAAACCATTAAAAGAAAATTATAAGCACTTCTTATTCTCCCTCCATCGACATTTCTCAACACCGCTACACATATCTAACGTGAGCAAGATACTTGACTGCGCGTGGCTCACCAGAAATACCCCAAAACCTCGGCGAAATTATCCCACCAAAATCGCTAAATCACGTCCAGACAATGTTCCGGTATATTCAGCGATGGTACAGCGGAGAAGTGTTGTCAGATTTACATGTCATCGACTAACGCTCGGCTGCGCTTACATACAAACATAATCCGTTATTCGTACCTGTAACAGTACTCTGGCTTCATTTGCAAATGTTTCACAGAAAGGATATAGGTTTCAGGGAAAATACAGCGCTGGGTTCGCGGATTGAGGCATGGTTAGAGGCGCCGTATAGTATTACCGCAGATGCAGACATAGGTCTTCGAAAGTTACTCTTGACAAAATCTACTTATGATATTAGAAAAAGCGGTTGCCGCACCTTTTTCAAAATAATAGGGATATAGCGATCTCATACGCAGTGGTGTTGTAATAAGTCGTAGCCGAGTCACATAAACTGGGCCAAAATATTGTTTTCGCCCCAGATAAATCGCAGGTGAGGCCTCAGATCTTTAGCATGTCTACTGTTGATTGTGACCAATCTGTTCCGAGAAAACAAGCCACTGACATTTTAGTGAGTAGTTTATTATCCGGTAGGAGCCATTCCATGAAATCTCTATGTTTCCGGCTACATTCGATACCAATTTACATATATGTAACTATCCAAGAGGTTTAAAATCGACGAACGGTAAGCGCAGTGCTCTCCTGGCAGTGCTGACCAAGCAGAATCAGGTCTGTTTGAGAGAATGTCTATACCTCGCGTGCTGGCACTGCTAATCGGATTGCCCGCATTACACACTAAATGTCAGCAGAACAAGGTGCGTTCATCCGCCTATGGCGGCTCACTGCGGGCGGCAAGTCCACCCCCACCCCCACCCCACCCCACCCCCGCTCCTGAGCCGGGTCCGGAGTCCGGAGGCGACCTTCAGAGCTGCCCTGACTCAGCCACCGCCGCGCCGCCCGCTCCCCCGCCACCCGCACCTGGACAGTGTGACGTCACAAATATAGCGTCACATCTGTATGACGTCACTCCTATCTGATGTCACACCTTGTGACTGACCAGTCGATGCAATAATATGTCCGGATCTTATCCTTCTCGGCTCCCCGAGGGCGTTGAGGCATCACCAATCGCAAGAAGAGGGCCGTCATCTCACAGAAGCGGCCGCAGGGTTCAACCGTATCGTCATCGCTTCTCTATGCTATCTCCCCTATGTTGCGGTATCGTATATCGTTGAGATGGTCTGACATTCTGGGAACCAGTACTGCAGTTTACGATCGAGTCTGCGCCACCAGGGGTACCTGGGGTAAGTAGTTGTGGTCTGCCTTTATGGACCACCCGGGGAAGCTGGTTTGGTCGCCCCGCCGCGCGGTTGGAGGTTCTGGGGAATATGATCCGACTCATCTGCAATGATTTATCCAAATTCGATTCACTGGTGAACCGGTTTATCTGGGCTCGTCAGATTGTGAGATGATCGGGCAACGGCTCATCCGTGATTCGTCCACTCGGTGTGAGCGGAGGGTGAAGCACCTTTTTACAAGTTTCCTCATTTCTCCTACTTCGGTTTCCCTTCTCCTTGCCTGGAAATCACTTTGAAGCATACCCGATCAGCAACCCCTCCCCACCGATCCTTATAATCATGCGACCGCCCTTTGTACGCCCCCTTGCATCCTTCCTATGATAACACCGGATGCCATCGAGAGGTCACTGGTCATCCAAATTCCCCCCGACCTGCCCTGTCACCTCTCCGGTGTTACCGGTAGTGGGCTGTCCATTTCCAAAGGAGCCGCTGGATAGTCCAGCACACGACCTCCTCATCTGTCCCGGATATTGCCCTAATGTCGACCTCGCCTCCCCCTCCCTCTCCTCTCCTTCCGCCCCCGCTAACACACGCGTTTGTCACCAGCGTCACCATCTTAGTTCCGGTTCACGTTTGTGTGGGTCTGGGTCAGTGTTCAAACTCTCTGTCTCTGTCTGTCTGTCTGTCTGTCTGTCTGTCTGTCTGTCTGTCTGTCTGTCTGTCTGTCTGTCTGTGTCTATCTCTCTCTCTCTCTCTCTCTCTCTCTCTCTCTCTCTCTCTCTCTCTCTCTCTCTCTCTCTCTCTCTCTCTCTCTCTCTCTCGCTCTCTCTTTCTCTTTCTCTCTCTCCTGTCTTAATCTGTCCGCGATGTTCCCTTCCCCGGATGTGTCGCCCCCCCCCCCATCTAACGGGTTCCGCCCCCGCCCTATCGTGCCTTCAACCGGTGCACGCACGCGGGATGGCCACTCGATGACTTGGGCTTATGACGTCATAGATCCGTGTGCTTCTATTTGTATTCATAAACTCGTGGACAGTGAACACCCACACATTTGACAATCCGGGACTCGTCAGAGAATGACCCGGTCACGCCTATTTAAAATCCCTTGAGAATCTGGTGCTGTTTGAACTGCGAGTATGTTGAGAAACGACTTTGCCAACCGCTCTCTAACGTGATTTCAAACGTTTTAGAGGACATGAAAGTTCAAATGTGATTTGCAAGTCATAGACATTTGACGACGGAGGCCGAAGCTACACATGCTACTTGCCTACCTATTTTAAAGGCACATTTTAGCAGCTCGTTGATGACTGTCGAGTGGGAGGAAACTTCAACATTCTACCTATCAAGCTAGTATGATAAAATGACATCATTCGGCCTCAGTTACTTACTAATGTCTGACAGGCCCTGTTGTCATGCTAACCGCGAGCGCTAGTAACATATCTTTTGTTCTATTTTACAAACTCAGGTGTTCCAACTTTATCATGCTCCGGAAGTTCGTGTCATACTCGTCTGACTCAGTAATATGCTAACTGAATAAATTAGCATACATTTACGCGGCATACTTTGTGGCACGTGCCATTCTCACCAGATTTCGTCTTGCGCAATGACGTCATAGGCCCAGCCCATCGAGTGTCCTAAGAAGCGCATTCTCTCGTCGGCCCTTTGATGTAGCCACCAGTGACGTCACGAGCATTGCGGTGTCTTTGAGCACGTCCTGAACAGCTGGACGCATCTCATAGACAACTGAAAATATCTCGTCGGGGCATCTGACTTTGTGCTGCTCAAGACGCTTTGTCTGTGCTCGGTGCCGCTTAGTTTATGCATGGTTTTATGGAAAAAGAGAAAGGGCTACAACTTATATACATGTCAGGCGAAGAAGTTAAGATAATTTCCGAGATCTAAGCCACTGAGCTAGAAGTTTTAGTTTAATGGAAATGCTTCATCTGCGTTAAGTGAGAGTGTTTGTATAAAAAAAGAAAATGCAATAGAATTTATTATATTCAATAATGCACGTCTATTAGAAGTACCTATACCGAATCCACATATATTGCACTTTACTTACCTACAGGCTCGTGCAATCACACGGCACATTTTAAAATTAATCGCAGGAAATCCGGCAATCAAAGCTTCAGCACACCGTCAGTAGTCACTGACACACGCTGTATCAAACGTCTTGACGAATGACTACAGTTCATCTCTCTATTTCAATATTTCTACAATATGCAAAGCGACCCTCTTAAACAGGCCTATTAGATTGACAGATCGAGCGCATTAACTAGCAGCTACGTGTCTGATTTCTTTTTTCACCCGTGGAGTGGAAGGGTTGGAAACTGGATTGTCGGTAATAAATACTCACCTTTACTTTACTTTACTGCACGACAACGGCGACACGACAGCAATAAATTGCATGCATGCGGCATAAATCACCGAAGGTGTCCGTCCATCGTAACTGCCGCCGGTTCGCCAACCAACCAAATTGAAACGGTCACGCAATTGGCTCATCACCGCGGCGATTCAGGTAAACGGGACGGCGTTTCACTGCAACGAACATCAGCCGGCGCAGGTCCACTTCCGATCACATCTGATTGGCGTCAGCAACACGGCTCTCCAGTTGAAGGCCTATCGTCGGAGACCTTTGAACACCACCGTCCCACACTGGCCAGGTGATTACCGGGCTAGCGGCCACCGTGTCAGGAGCACCACTCAAAAACGCACCGGACATGCACATTTGCACACCCACCGTGTAAAAACCGGCGGCAAACAGCGCTTGCTGACGCCAACCGAACCAGGTTCGACTGGAGCCTGGTACTTCCCTCGTCACCTGGTGATCGATCACCTGTCAAACTCGTCAGCTCAAACACACGGAGTTTTTTATTGACAGCCGTGTGCAGCGCCAAAGCCTGTTCCAGAGAGGAAAGCGATCGACGCGGGAGGGTATTTGATGGGTTCAGCGTAGTGGCTATGGGTGGGGTTGTTTATTGACAGGTTGGCTCTGTTAGAGAACATATTTGCTATGGTCAAAGCTTCGGGGTGAAGCCTAAAGCTGCATACTCTTCAGGGAATGAATGATCAACCGAGCCTAATTACATTTGTTTTCATCAATAAACAACACTTTCCATAAGTTAGTCCAGGGTGGAGCATTGCATAATTTGAAGTGACAAAACGAATGATTTTTTATTTAACCTCAATGCACTCCCTTTTTCAATCAGCTACCTACCTTGTGTAGACCTCTCTTGAGAAAGGCAACTCGAAGAGAAAGTCTGCAAGCTAATGGCATTCGTATGGGGCTACGAACGTTGCACGTATGGTAGGCACACATGAAGCACTACCGCCATGCAAGCTCAGATGTTTATGCTGGTTGTAAAAAATTAACAACCACAAGCCTTGGAAGTGGACATGCATGCCAGTCGCAGCTCCCCTGAGGAAAGTTTCCAAGGGCTGGCACAATGATGTGGCAGGCGACATTTCTGCTGTTCCATAGCTATTAAACTGAACAAAACAGAAGTAAATTATGTTTTACACAGAACAAACGTATAGCAAGGTATGTTGGTGATAATTTTGTTATAAAACAGAGGTAGAATATAGCATCATGGCGGCCTGTATTCCAATCACCAGTTGAACGAGACCACAAAACCACTTAAAATGACCACTGACTTAGTATAACTTTACACAAAATGCAGCACCCGTCGCTGACATCAAATGATTGTCAGCTTAGTGCGAATAAAATCAGCTTGCGCAGTGGAAGTGTCATTGATGTGATTTTAGGTACGGCGACGAATACACTCTCGAGACAGAGCGGCGTATTTAGCTCGAATTTCCTGGAAAGTCCCGTCTCGCTCGGCCAGCTCGAGCCGTGCCAGGTGTCGCGTGTCACCCGTGTGATTCCGTGTCGTCGGACTGTCTCGTGCCAGCGCGCGAGGCACGTGCTGGAAAGTGGAAACCCCGCGCCTTGGAGCAGGCCGCTAGTTGGAGTGGCATCCTCAGCGATTAGCTGGACGAGCGGGAAGACAGACGGGCAGACTGGACTGGAGCAACGACCCCGCGGGTCATCTTATAGTGGGAGGTTCGCAATTTAGCACGGAACGTACCGTCATCTCACACTGTTTTGTAAAACATCCCACCCGCACACCGTGTTAGAATTGTGAGAGCGCTGGCAATACGCCTGCCTCGGAGCGTCCATTGAGTGGTGTGAGTCTCTTGAAGGTGTTTCGTGCGCTATTTGACTGTGACTGTGACCCATTTTAGCGGCCGGCCAAGTGCCACCTTTGACTAATAAATGATGTAACCGATCTGGGGCGCAGATTGCGCGGCCAGTTTTGTGCCGACGGGGGATGTCCACGCCAGTTTTCCGCCCGGAATCGGTTCTTTTGGCGCCCACATGCGACAGTCTGGTGCGGGGTCTGTGATACGATTCGCGGGGCGGCGTAGTGGAGGTAAGGAATGTCCAGACGGTGGGAAGGGGAGGTGATTGTCCGGGGAAGGACATGGGGCGAAAAGTACAAGATGGAGTCACCGGCGCAGCGATGCAACGCGACGGCGAGATTTGTGGTATCTTCGTAAGCGACACTGTCCAAAACGGGCCTACCTATTGTGAAAACGGTCGGTATGGAAAAGTGAAACACTTATTAGTTAGATTTTAGGCTGCCGTTAGGTCATATCCAAACTGATGCACAAGTGAGCACCAATTCGGCTCTGCCATCTGCGAAGAGCCACGCACCTTGACAACAAATCGCCAACGCCTCTCAAAAAGCTGATAACTTGAAGGAAAAAGAATGAGCTGATGCAAAACAGCGTGTCATGTAGCCTGGGTTGTAGAAGGCCCAGCTTGAGCATGTGACGGCTGAAGAGTTACTTTTTCTTAGAATCACCTATGGAAATAATGAACTAAAGCTTATCTAGAAATCAAACGAAAGAGTGCTGTTACCTACGGATGTAGAGCGACGTAGGGCGTTTAACAAGAACAAATATAATTATTCAAATCATAGTCGAGCAGTTGCCGGTACGAGCACCAGACAGCCAATTGTTTACAATACCACACTCCAAAAAGATGCTGGCGCTAAGCTCGCCTCACAAACACAAACACAGGTAATTTGCCCAGGAAACTGACCTGAACCAAATATGAGAATGTTGCGGAAACGTCCAGGCTGGGTAATACTGTCCGGTGGATATGACTGGTCCGGTCTGTAGTGCAAATGTGAGCGGGAAGACGGGCGGACGGGAGTTCACCCAAATCAGGCCGCCCACAGGTGGTCACCGCCGCGGAACACCCGCAGGAAAGTCGGACACGCTGTCCGCGGTGTCTGTGTGTCCGGACGGACAGCCCACACGGACACCTTCCGGTCACCGAGAAAAGGGTTGGCAGAGCGGGCTGGATGGATGAACGACAGTTCCGACCCGACCAAAACGACTAAACATGACTCACTTGGAGCAGCACACAGCCCACTGGCGTGGGCGGGGATGTTCAGAGGAGCACCGTCACGACGGAGCGATGAGAGCACAGCTCAAAGACTCGATTCCGTATGGGTGGTGTCGGTATTCGGTTGAGCTGATCCGCCAGGGAAAACCAGCGGCGATAGGTGTGTCAGTTCCGCAACGAAACAAATAGAGCTGGGGCAATAATCATACGATAAAATGCAGATGTGAATCAGCAATCAGATGAAACAAATGTGCTAAGATGATTAAATTGATTAAAGAGCAGCAACTTTCGAAACGCTTCTCTGAAAAGCGATGGTTTTAACCTATGGGTATCCCGTTCACGATTCAGCTTAGAGAGGATGTTTTGCACGTGCATGGAACATTTCCGGCGCATTTAGGGCAAATTCCTTGACAGGTGGCGGTAACTGATAAAGGTTAATAGCAATAAACTTAACTTCAACGCTCTTGTTCCTTGTCTAGCGCTGCGCTTAAACATGCATGTAAATGTGGCGTGCTTTTGAGACATTAAAAGGAGGTCTAGCAAAAGGTCAATCATAGAGGCCTAACAATCGACATTAGTTTTGAAGGCTCAGAGCTCTGTGCTCAGTGCTAGTAAGTGCCTTTTAAACAAAGAGCATTGTTGTTGAACAGTTTTTTTCGTCGAATAAAGTGAAATCTTCAAAACAGCGTCTATGTGGTCCCCTCGGCCAACTCCATCGTGTAATATACAACATGACAGTGTGACACAAAACATTAGTGCTCCTAATCTACATATGATTATGTACATGTACATATGATTCCTACTCCTAATGTACATATGATTCTTAAATCCTTTAAACAGTTACTCAGCTAAAACTCAAGTACCATGTTTCAAGCAGTTAACAGGTTTCATATTCAAGCCAACAGACAACACTCAACTGGACGTTCTAACAACAAATACATATGTTACATCTGATGTCGGATTTCCCCTCCGGCGTCATTTCCTGTTTAAATCAGTTCAAAAACATCAAAATCACCAACCGAAGAAATATTTAAAAGGAAATAGTATGTATGTATAAACACACACACAACAGCATTTTGTGCGGCCAATTATTGTTCGATTCGGCTGTGCGATGGGTTGCCGCGATAATGCAGGGACTGTCCCGCAGTGCTGTTCGTGCAGGGAAAGTACACAATCGTAGCCAATCGGGGCCGATAGGAGGTGATCGGTGGCCGCTGCACTGGTCTCTGTTTGCATACGGAGCGACAAACGGACCGAGCAACACGGGTAACTTTCATCGGTGGGCGACGGCCCGATCAAGGCGTGTTATGACGGGTTTTTGGCAGCTAATTAAGCCGCAAAAGAGCCATCAACTGATAGGCACCCGTGTAAAATGGCATTTCTAGTGAACATTTAAGGGGTTTTAGGGTTAAGCTAGCCGCTGTATATAGCTAAAATCTATGAATCATCATAGACTGAATCATATAAATCATAGACTGAGAAAGTCTAAGACGGTTTCAACAGGTGCATGCCATTTCAGGTGTATAAATTGATAATTTCCGTCATTTGTTTAATTAACGAAAAAAAATTTTACTTGCGGTCTATTTTCTTTGCCCATTTCATCAAAACTGACACAAACACACTGCCATAACATCGATAAATAGCCTTGAACTCAATATTGTAAAAGATGAGCGTGTGTCGTGCAAAGTTTTCCGACGCTTCATCTAGGCCGCATGCCAGGGCATTCTATTACGAGCCGTGCTCAGTGCTCACATCATCAGTTCCTCTGACCCCTGTTGCTAGCTGGGCATTGCGCGGCGACTTTTCATAGTACACGAGGAAGGGTTGCTAATTAGGCGACTAAGTCAGCTGGTAAGAGTCTGGCTGGTGTGCTTAGCTCCCGAGACAGATTAGCCGGCGGGGGGGGGGGTAGGGGGCTCAGCCGGACAGGCACCACTCCCCAATTTCACAACTGGACCACCGCCGTGGCGAGACGAGACGAACGTCCCCGACCTGACTGGACGGGAGGGATCGTGCATTGAACAGATATGGGACCGACGACATGTGACACAAAGGACAGGGGGCAGACGACATGGGTTAGCAGATATGGGACAGCGAGCGAGCTTGGGACAGCGGACATGGACAAGCAGAAATAGGACACGGGACAGACAACATGGGACAGCGGGCATGAGACATGGGACATGGGGCATGGGGCATGAGACAGCAGATATAGAAGGGGAGATGCCATGGACACGGGATACCACACATCTGGGATGGCAGAGTGTACTTAACAGTCTGAGGCCTTGGCCCCTAAAAATGCATGTAGGAATTACTGCGCAGTCAGCGTTTTGGCATCAGATGAAATGGTGCCCAGTTGTATTATTACCTTCATCATTTGCAACAGGTGTGTATCATGATAAGTGATAAAAATATTAGCCGTTAAGTTAGGTGCATACATAATTCATAACCATACATAACTAAGATAACCAATGATGAACTGAGATGATAATATGGCAATGCTTATATGCAAATATCAACTGGTTTTCAGCACAATACTGAATGCCTAACAGCTCTGCTTTTTTGAGTACCTATATGAAATCCAACTCCCTAACACAATATCCCCTCAAACTCCATCAACTACCTGTGTGGCCTCCGGTCGTGGTATTACGGCTGTACTCGTATGCCACGCGAACAGTTAGATAATTCTGATTATTCCGATCCGGAGCACTGGGCCGCACCGAAGAGATGGCGTGAGATGAGCTCTCGCATTATGCAACGACTGGTTTGGGACAAACGGTTCGTTCGAGCGCGCTTTACTGCGTTATCCGGATAAACGTGGGGCATATCTGCAGGCCGGAATTCACCCTGTTTTCTCTCATGCATGCATAGAAAATGATAATAAGTGAGCTAGTATTTTGGAATAACATTCCGATTTCCATATCGTCTTTTATAACAGTTTTATATACGTGAGTCAATTTACTTTGAACATAAACTTAACCCTCGCATGTGTGCGGCGTTTGCCAGCTTCTAATGTGTAGGGGGGGGGGGGGTCGGTTGGACCCCCCCCTGCCGTTTGGCCCCTGATCGAGCTAGAGCTTCGCGGAAAACACGAGCGTGTTGCCCGTGACGAGAGGAGGCCGATGATACCCAATTTTAAGGTCCTAGGTCATTGGTTGACCTTCCAGGTCAGGTCAATGACCCAAAGTCGGGAAAATCGGGACCTATTAGAAAGTCGTAAAGTGTGGTTGCTAAGGGGTTTTTCGGGGTGCTGATCACGAATATCGTGTTAGTTTTGATCACAGATGATGTCTTTAAGCATTTAGACCAGGTCGGGTCAGGTCAGGTCAGGTCAACCAGTAGGTGTCGTGACGGGCATTCGTAGTACGTGTCAACCGCCTCTGACAGCTTCGTAACATGTTACGAAGGCACCAAAACTACTTTGTAAATGTTCAAATGGTTGCTAAATTCGACTTCAGCTCCAAAAACTAGCCTAGAAACATGTACAACTCGAAAAAGTGAACCGAGGTCACCCGAGGTCACCAAAGGTCAATGACCTGACCTGACCTTCAGGTGACCTTGACACCCACCCTAATGCATGGGAGCAACATCAAATCACATGTTTGAACGTTTGAAACCACGAAAAGCTTGCAAACGCGCGGCAAATGCGAGCCGACGTACGCGGAATCGCGATTCCGGCCAAGCATGGTCTCGGAAAAGAGGTCACAGGTCAAAGGTCATTTGGGTCAGGGTCATGAAATTTTCAGGGTATGTGTAAAATTGATCAATGTGAGGGTACTGGAAATTTCGTCGCGATCGGCCGCTTTTTACGCGAGTTATTCGCGAAAAACCATGGGGGGGTCCATCCGACCCCCCTACACATGCGAGGGTTAAATTTGGATTAAAAAACTAAGTATATTACGTAGCCTATCTTTAAGCTTTCACTAAGTTACTTCTCCGCAATAATCCGAAGCAGAGCAGATCATATGAATCACAACCCCAAACAATCATGGAGATGAGCAAGTCATTGACTAGGTTGGATCACATTTGAGCTGGCATGGACCACTCTCTAAAACCGGCCAGGCCTCGGTGCAAATCATTACATAGCTAAACTAGACCAGCCAGGGCGCCGCGCTGGGAAAATCCACGGCAATATTTGCATGACTCGGGCGTGCCGGATCCACTCTTTTCTTGTTTACATAGCACCTTCCCGAATCAAGTCTTTTGTAAGATGTCGCGATTCCAAACGCCCTATGACAGCACGCTAACGTGCAAAGATAAAACATAGCAACACAAAATGCCTTAAACTTGAGTCCTTAACTAGACAGGCGAACGATAATCGCATTCATTTTATTGCGTTGTAGTATATAGAATTACAATAAATTCCCTGGAAAAGGGGATCCCGCAGGATTCCATGTTACAGTTGAATAAAGTTGCGATATACCATTACCCATATTTCTTTTGATAAAGTCAGTGCCTCAAATCATCACTAAACCGCGGAGGCAGCCCTGAATGATGACGTCAGTAATGCAAACACAAAATATTTTTGGGTTTAGACAAACTTGCTGCTTGAAAATTCCAAGCATGAAGAGTGACATATTTCTCTGAAGTTCAGTGCACCGTAATTACAAAGTCCACAGCAATGGACAAATTTTATCAAACTATACAGGTGTTGTATATCCCACCTAGAAAATCAGTCAGCAGAATTTTACATTGTGGTGCAGTTATTCGTTTTAGATCCCCACAAATATTGATCGTCTGACATGCATTAGGTCATGGATGATTTCACCCTAATATTGTTGAGATGAACGATGACATTGACTTGTGGATAATCTATCCAGCTCGGAAAATTGGGACATGGTTGGCCCTAGCTCATGAAATCATCACTCAGAAAATCCTGAAGAATTTTTGGCAAATTAAGCTAACATCGACAGTTATTAACCCTATTCCTGGCGGGCTCCGCCGGGACAAGAAACTGGCGGGGGGGGGGGCCGATTCGGCCCCCCCCCCTGAGATCTCGAGAACGAAGCAAGATAGCGACAAGCGGTAAACGGCATCGGATACGCATGGACAAGGTCTACAATTTTTACTAAGGTCTTTTTCAGGTCAGGTCAAAGATGACGTCACAGGGGTCGAAAAAGTCAAAATGGCGGCGCTAGATATGGAGAGAGTTTTTCTCGAATAGCTTTCGAATTAGTCAAGATAGGAACAAACTAAGGGCATCATCGTGATCCTCTCGTCAATCCGCATCGAATGATATATATGTTGACCTCGAAAGGTCAAGGTCAAAGGTTGACCTCAGGTCACGTGACCTCGAGGTCATCATGTATATCATTCGATGCGTCTTGACGAGCTGAACACAATGAGACCATCCACGCGTCTGCATCTTGTTCCTGTACGGAGTTATTGGCCAAAAACCTTTGGTGACCTTTGATGACGTCACATGACCTCACAGCTGCCCAACAGCAAAACAGACCTCAAGGTAGTGAAGGTTGATCGTATATGAAGTCATGTATGGTATATGGGGCCATTCCGACTCGTTTTAGTGGTAAAAACAGGGAGTTGATTTTTCCCCCATTGACTTATAATGGGGAGGTCGCGAAACTGACCTGACCTTAGGTCACCGATATCAAAATTCCGAGATATACAAATTGCACATACTGGTACCCTAACTAAAGCCTGAAGAGAAGAAATTGATCGGTCAAAAACTCTAGCTCTGGCGTGATTGCAAACTTTTCTGAGGTAGGGTCACCAAACCGCCTCTGGTGACCTGACCTGAGGTCAGATCAACTCAAAATTTTCAGACATGTTGCGTAGAAGCCTTTTAGGAAAAGTCAGAAAATTTGAGCTTCCTAGCTCAACGCGTTTGGGAGAAATAACCAAAAAACCTCAGGGGGGGCTCCTGAGGCACCCCCCCCCCGCCAGGAATAGGGTTAAGTAACTGATGTGTCAAATTAACAGCCAATGCTAGATCGATTTAAGCATTTAAAAAAGCTTGAAGCTCGACCATTCCCAGGCAATGCATAAATTTGAGTAGGCAAAGGCAGAGTTCTTGTGGCCTTTATCTCGGAATCATTTTGATAAAGTTAAAGATTATATCTTGACATGAGCTCGAGTCGAAATTTTGGAAGTTCTTACAACCATGTTTATCTATCTGAGGATCGGTATTGGTCTAAATTTTTAAAAGTATAAGCAAATACTTAACGACATAACTTTTACTAAAAGTTTTATATCAAATCAAACATTTTCTAGAGATGACTTGCGTTGTACAAAGCAGTACCCGGTATGTGTTAGGATAACAGGTCTAACAAATGCGCATTGCGCAATTTATTGCCATGCATGACTCAACAAATATACATAGATCAGCATTAATGCACTAGCTGAGGCAGAACAATACTCGCGCTGTCGAGCGATGGCAAAGCTGCTGGATTTAGTTCAACAGCTAATACTCTAGCAAAATATTAACCGCGACAGAAACCCCCTTGATGGTAAACCGTTTTAAGCCGGTACGCGCTGTCCGATTTTCTCTGAACACATGCAAATTAATTATTTACGTAACGGTAAAAAACCTAAGCACCTTACCGCCCCCACTGGGATGGCTCTGCTCGTACTGGGCGACCGTTGTATCGTCTGGCTCCACCTGGCTTTCGTCTAGAATCCGGTGAAAAATCGCCGATATACGTCACCCTGCTCACCACAGCAGCTGGAGAGCCCGCGCGCCGCTGGGCGGGTAGCACGCGCTCCAACCGGCTCGAGCGGCTGACGGTGCCGGTGCCGGTGACGGTGACGCTGCTGACGTGATGACTGGCCGCTGATGACGTGCTTAGCATACGGCCACAGGTGGCGCGCATTAGAGAGAAATCAATCTGCCCGGCGCGACCCAAGGGTGAGGAGCGAAATGCCGGCGCTTTCTTACAGCGCGGGGCACATTTCTTCCCGGTAAAACCACCAACGGGACGCTGAGCTTACTACGCTGATTTTTAACAAACAGCTAAAACAGCTGGGAGTGTTTGCTGAGTGAACGCGATAAAAATGGATAACGGCATATTTTAGAATGGTATTTATGTATGATTCATAGTGGATCTGAATGCACCTGCCGAGAGCCATGTCCGTCTGACGTGTTTAAATCCCAAGATGCATCTCCTGAGAATTTGGCATTATACGGTTTCATGCCTAAGCACAATTTGGTAAAGGTTGATATAGTTTGCGTATTTTTTTTAACAAACTATGCTTTTTTGCCCTAACTACACATCAGATTAGTTTTTGATACCACCTGTGTGATGTGACCTAGAACCGGAACATCAATAATCCAATATTGGCTTCCAACTCATGCATGATCTTTATCGCTGGTTATCTGCTCTATTGATCAGGTAACATTTACAATGCTAAGCTCTATCCTAAGCAAATGTAAGGCAAGTTCAGACATTCGGACATGATTTCAGGTACTTTGGTACATCCGCCTTAGCCCGAAGGCATATATGTGTATGCTCTTTGAAACGACGGCAAAATAGTTTAAATGCTGCCTGGTGCAGTGGGTAAAAATATTATCTAACAAAATCTGACGAGTGCTCGTTCAGTCTACTTCAGTGATATTGTGTTGAAAAAACTAGCACTCCAAATCCTTTATCCTATAGCTCTTTTGTTCAAAACTTTACTTCTTAAACGTCTTACTCCTTTATTCTTAACTTGTATGAGGAACAGAGCAGCCCATATTAAGAATTAAACAGTAGCTACGTAAATAAAACTAATGCTTATTTACAGAGCACTTGACTGTACAAAACACTTGCGAATAAACATAATCCCCCAAAATCTACCCCAGACAGTGTCTTTGTCCCTCCTTTCTCAGACTCAATTTCATGATTTACAGAAGGAAGAGATTTGAAGCTTAGACCGTCTTTTGCTTTGTTGCATGGTTTATAATTAGAAGTCACCATGCTCATAAGTAGGCATACTGGGGTGGTGAGTTGAGCAACAAAACAAGATATACTTTCTTGGAAATGAGCAGCATAAGCTTGTAACCGGCCCAAAACGCACAAACAACTGGCTCAAGTAATTACAGTCATGTGGATTTGTCATGAAATACATTCGGATTTCGCTTCTATCCCCATTGTTTGAGGTGCACATTGGACGTGCAATTCACAATCAAGTGATTTTTCAAGAGACTCTCACGTTAGGTTAATGTTCGAAAGAAAATAGCATATATGCCTATATCGTTTTTTAATAAACTTCTATCCTTAATCCTAGTTAGAAGGCTTTTTCAAATAAAATAGCGTTGGATTTCTTTCGCAATTGCAGGTTACTATAATTCAGTCATCAACTAATGCGAGTACGCTCATAATTGCCCCAGAACAGCTGACCATAATTATAGTCATCCGCTGCTGCGAGACTGAGATGCCCTTTGCGCCGCGCCTGAGACCGCCCATGTTGCGCGACTGACCCGTCCTTTGCGCCGCACCTGAGCCCGCCCTTGCTGCGCGAGAGGGAGTGCCCAGCGGGTGTGGCCGCTCTCGGCTGATGAGGATCAGTCTCCGACCTTCTTACAGCACAGCGCCCGGCCCGGTCGCCCCACGCCGCTCCGGTTTTCGAGCTGAGCTCGTCTGAGTCAGTGCTGGTATACGCCGAGCCACAGCTTATGATGTAACTTACAGGACTGGCGGGGCTCCGCTGGGGTGGACGTGTGCGGCGGTGTTACAGCCCAGAGCTGTGTTGAGTTTGAGCTGTCTTGAGTCTCACAGTCACAGAAGTTTCAGAGGTGTTGCAATATTTTTGTGATGCGGTAAAATTGTAGATACACCAGGTAGATACACCAGGCTCCCTGAGCATGGCTTTTTGCGTTGAAGGGAATTTTACAAAAGTCGAATTTTAGGCGATTCGCAGTACTCACATGCTTACATGCACGAACATTATGCAAAGTTGCCTGTTTATTTAGTGGCATGATCAGAAATGGATTAGCCGAAAACCAATTTATTCGCGTCAAACCCTCCGATTGGCCTGGTGAAAACCGGTCCGGTTCGGCGAACAGTAGCTGATGATAATGGCCCGGTCACGCGGCGCCGGCCGGGGCCCGTCGCCCCTTCTCGGCAGTCCAGTCACCTGACCTCTGCCGGCTTGGCTTTTCCATTAATCGCCGTGGAATCATTCGGCGGCTCAAATACACGCTGGTCTACATTCTACCGGGAGAAATTTCCAGCGGTTTCCCCCATTCCGCTCCGCTGAGACCGTATCATCTGGGAGCTGCACTCGCTGCTCCCGACTTCGATTGGGTGCAAACAACTCACGGGAAACTTTGTTTACGTTTTAATAAATGATGCAAGCCTGACTCAGTAAGTAATGGTGCCACTAGTCAGTGGTCATATTGCGACTCGTCAAGAGAACTCCGAATTTGAGAAGAGTTCCGAAATAACCAGCAAGGGCGACTCTGAATCTTGTATGAGCCTAGGAACTTGTTCGACTCAAAAGTTTCCGGACAGAAAAGAATGATTGCGCGACCATATCTAAGCTCATATCCTTGAAGATCTGTTTCAGATAATAAAGTTTTACAAACTCAAAATCAACAAAACATCGTGCAGGTGTTCCCATAAATAAATTAACGGGGACTGCAAGTCATGAACCGACAATGTCTATGTGCCAGAAATCAGACAAAAAAAACAACAACATGAAATATGTATTCAAATTCGTGACTAACCTAGATTACAAAGCAGTCGTCAAGTGGTTGCAAATGCTACATAATGATTGACGGCACTTTGGAGACTCTATGGCTGTTGACTAAACGCTCGCGCTGTCGATCACTTGCATTTAGATTCTTTAATCGTTTGGATGGTTGGCATGAGTGAAGACATTATAGTCAAAATTGATGTTAAAATGATCAATAACATGCCAAAAATTGTATTGGTTCTTTAGTTTACCAAAGAGAAACAAAAGAGACCTGATGATGACAGTGTTGTCGAAAGCTTGTCTCTTTTGTTTCTCTTTGGTAAACTAAAGAACCAATACAATTTTTGGCATGTTATTGATCATTTTCACATCAATTTTGACTATAACATTTAGATTCTAAGTCCAGTTATAATACAAAACGTTTAAGACATTAAGTTTTATCAAAATTAGTGTCAGAAAAGGAAAGCAACTGCGCGCAATGCATATGGCTTCAAAAGAGACGAACCAAGAAGATTGTGCTCTCCGCCCCCTCCCCCCGCAACACCCCTCACCTCCAGTCCTTCTACCCTTCTATTCCACTCCCCCACTGTCCTTTTCCGCATCCTTTGAATCCTTTCACACCGCCGCGCGCCACCGCTATCATCCTCACCGCCGCCGCGCCGCCGCCGCCGCCGCCGCCGGCTTAGCCGCCCAAGCTGTTTGGGCTCAGCTGGTTGGCGGCAGTCCGTGTGTTGCGGCACAGTCGCCAATTCAGGCGTTTGGCGCTGCTGCCGCCGGGCCGGCCACGTTCTAACCCAGCCAAACAGCCTGAGCCGCTGGGCCCGTGCGCTGCGGCCTGTGGAGCCGGGCGGCGGGATGGAGCCAGGGCCGGCGGACTGCTGCCGAGGTTTTGAACGGTAGGTGGGCGGTGTTACCTAGCGGGTCCGCGGTACGGGATCGTCTCTCCGTGGGCGGGGATTTCACACGAGCGGTGACTTCATTCCGTCGTGATGATTCCAGATGGTGAAGGTTAATTTCGAGATGGATATCACGCTCAGGTATCAATAGCAAAGGTGTCAACATTTACTTTTTGGATCGTTAACGTGTTATTCTGTGTGTGGGCGGGCACGAGCTGAACGAAACGGGACACGCCGTATTTTATATTTTCGCCGACGGATAAACGGACCAAATCCGCCTCCACACGTCATGCGCTTTCGGTCACATTAGCAAAAAGTTAACTGCAATCATCTTTGTAATTACCCTTTATATCTGAAGAGATATGTTTTGTTAAAAAGAAAGACAGTTCACTGATTATATGTGCAATTAAGACATAATCACGTGAGAGACTGAGTTTTGCAGTTTTGCGGGTCTTATTCAGACACCGGTATAATCAGCGAACCACTTGATTTGGACCAGCTATGTTTGGGCTATGTAACAGTATGCATCAGGAGATAAGCGTAACAAAAGGTAGCAAGTATGACCCGTGTATTTATTGAAAGAGTAGTTTGTGTTAAATACGAATAAATGCGAATAGATATATCGTTAGTGGTGTGATATGATAGCGTACTTAGATGTAATTGCGGAATATGACAGAATATTCAGACAGGAGTACCCATTGGTTATAGATAGGTAGGTACTGATCTGTGATAGAGGTGTCACACCTAACTGAGCTGCTGTAACACTTACCTATATCGTCATAGGGAACTCCATATATCCGCTACAAGAAATTAGCGAGCACCTCCCTTCATTAATATTACATGAAGCCAGCTGTGTGACGTGGGAAGAGCACGATGACTCAGGCACTGTTCGCTTACGGTCACTTGGTCGCCCTCGTCACCGCTAATTTTGGGAGCAACGTGCAATCTGGACAGACCAATGGCCGTTGTATATTGCTTTGTGCATAGCACAAGCCTCCGCAACCACCCACATTGATTCTCAGCTGTTACCTGTGTTACAAAAATGCAATCATTTATGCAATCATCATCCACAGATTGTGTAAACATGCATAAGCGGGTGAAACATGACTATAAACCATGTTAGGTATATTTGATGGAAAGCGATTAGATAGTAGACCAAATGTTTTAGTGCAGTTACTTTCCTAATGATGACCGTTTATGCCAATTTCAGGCGACTCGGTCCACTTCGGTCGTTTGCAAGCACCAATTCACGTACGAAGATCGCTGAAATAAGGAAGCCCGTGAGAAATCCGGAAATGCCGGCTGCATAAAAGAAAGATAGATGAGGATAGAGATTGAGACAGATAAATGAACGAATTTCATCAACAGCAAAGGACTTAAGTCATATCTGAGCTGATTGAGGGCGTATACGCTAAAAATGAAACAGCTCTAAGCCAGCTAATTAAACATTGTCCGATTAAATCGGTAGTAGCCGTGTTGAAAGGTCCGCATTCAGCGGGATACGAGTCATAGGTCGGCTTTCCGGTTTTCCGGCGAGGCCTACATCCGGAATAGCTCCGGTGTGTGAGCAGAAACGAGGAAGGGGGTGTCAGGGCTGAGAAACGCTCCATCGCAATAATTCTTCAGAGGAGGCGCCCGCCTCCGCTTTGAGCGCGCCGACAATAGTTTCAGGACAGTCTCTACCACTCCCGTGGTTTGGATTTAGACTGGCCAAACTCGCTCTCCAATTGGCTTTCCGTTTGCGAGCAAGAGGCTACGGTATGCAGCGCACGCAAGATCGTCGTCCGATGGTAGGTAGACCCGACCTTCTCGTGGCACGTGAGCGTGGCCACCGGTCCAAACAGTGAGGTAACACTGACGGTTATGTGCAAATATCGCTGCAATTGGCAGCATTTGGAACATCGTCATGCATTTTTACAGATGTGACATCATCAGTGCGGATATAGCTAGAACTCGAGTGTTCGGGCAACATCTATAAAACATTCTTCTGGAATTCACGTGCCAGTCAAAAACACCGTTTCCAGAAGGACAATTTGGGCTGTTCCAATAATCGAACTAAGAAATGGATAGAAGCTTTCTTCGGCTGCGTTTGTTTGTTGCTGGGCGGTATAGGTGAAAATTATCGCAGGAAACACAATTGGGATTTTTGGTCGAGCTTGATCCATTGCATGTAATTAATAGCAGGTTACATATTGGAATCAGAAAACAATTTATTGTACCCACTTTGCCGCGATTGATGCACTTCAAAGAATATTATTATGTAGTTTCCCACCACGAATTCACCCAAGTTCACAACTTCGCACTGCAATGCAATTGCAAAGACCGAAAAGTATTCTACCCCAAACATTCATTATCTGCTAAATTATGGCGACAACAACTAACCAAGAATGACTGACTAGCCGACAAGACAGATAAATGGTCACATTGCAGACATTATGACTCACTGCATCGGTCACCACCCAAGTCAGTTCTCTCTCGAATGCCCGAATAACATTTTCGGAATGTATGTTATGTCAGATCGTGTTATGAGCGGCGTTGAACGCTAAACGAGTCGCCCATGTCTGTGTGTGGGTCCAGGGTGACTGTTCTTCTCTTATCTTCCCTATTACGGACAGGATCAGCACCTGCCCGGGGACGACATTACATCATGGTGTGGAACGCGGAAATGTAACGTAAGACATGTCGCTAAAAGTGGAATGCATATCCAGAGGAAATGCGAATGTAGCACAAGCGTGGCATAGCGAGCGTTTGAACTATTATTCATGCGATTGATCTAGGGTGTTATTTTCGTTGCCGAAATCAATCCCCGACGTCGCACGTCCAGTCGAGCGCAACTGTTCTTTTAAGAAAAGCTGTTTAAATAAGGCTACATGCATCGAGGGTGTGGATTCCCACAAAGTGATCAAATGAATCATTATTGGGCTACTCTGGCGGGAGAATATTTGTATTTACCCACGGTTTTGTGTGCTGATGAAATGGCACGGTACTGATTCATGCATCAGCCGATGATTAGAAACACCAGCACAGGTGTGCGGACTTCCGAGCCACCAAAGAGCAAGCCGCGACTCCGAGTGATGCGAGCATCCCGCGGTATTCCAAGGGTCTGTCTGAGTCCGGATAGGCGGCGACGGATGGAGTTCCCTGGATGTGCGAGGTCGGGTTTGGTGCGGTGATCTGTCGGCTAGGTGGTCTACAGGGTGGGGACCGGCCTCCACTCGAGGTCCGCCTCCGGGAGTACTTCGTCGAACGGCTCGACTGGAGGGTGAGGGGTTGGGTGATGGGTGGAGTGCTGGAGCCACGGGCGGTGGTCGGGTGTTTCTGCGGTCAGCTCCTGTGTGCGTCAGATGCCGCCGGTGGTCAGTGCCGCCGCAAACACTGCTAGGGTTTTATATGGGTATCATCAGTGGTAAACTATACATACATATTTTAGATTGTTGACATGCAATGATCATGCAGCTGATTAGATTGCTATGGAAGGTGGTAGGCTTATGTTGTCATGGCCGTTTATAGAGGATGATTAGCGATTTGGACCAGCTCGCGAGTATTTGAAGGTTTCCAATCTTCATCTACATATTGATATTGTTCTAAGCTACTCACCCCACATTCCCTTACTTACACAGTACACACGTAAAAATGCCCGAGATGATGAATGGCTGTAAAATAATCGCGTTTGTTCGCTGTTCAACAGCAGCATTTAGCCTCACGGAAGCTGAACACCATGAAACTGCTTGGCAGCTGGTTGCGTGCTGAGCATGCTGTGATAGCCCAACATTATTTCCAGTTTGTCATAACTCCACTACACCTGTTAGCATTACGCAACCAGAAGGCATTCCCAGAAAACGAATGGCATACATCATTTTTCAACCACCAAACAGGTTATACCAAAACGGCTCGCGCGACCGGAATTCACTGCGTGTGGCAATCCAGGATTTTTTACAGACGTTAGCGCGGACACCTGGGCAAAGTACGCACTTGCTGCTGTGTGTGTGAATCAAGTGGCTTTTTTGCATCGATGTGGTGTGGGTTTGAATGGAGGCTATCGGTCGCTGATCTGAGGTGTCCTGAATCAGTGGATGCCGCTGTCTTGCAGGCAGTTCCGGTGGTTAGGGTGCCGCTGCGATTCTGCAGCTAGTCCAAGAATTCTGAGGCAGCCAATTCAGAAATATTGAAATGTGTGATCCTGGTGAGTGTGAGATATCTTCATCGCTCGGGATTGTTTTACCACGCACTCGTTATTGCTGAGTGTGTGTATGCTTATGTGTAACATGAAATGTGTACCTAAAAATATCATCTCAGTGTCAACGGTCAAATAATGAAAAAATATCCCCAGTCCCCATGCGTGATTGCATGGAGCCAGCTGCATTGTCCAAAAGCCCAGTTGTAGCATTCATCCGTGAAAGTGCCCTGTGCCTTCCCCACTACTGAAGACTACGCTGGGAAAACGGAGTCTGCGCGTGTTTCCCCAGATACAGGTCGGATGCTCTCTCTCCCTTCTACCATTAATCACTCATCTGAAGACAGTCAACAGGTCCGCTGCCGCAGTGCTAGTCACCAACAGCGGTACCTATCCCTCCTAAAATCGGGCACACGTACGGAAAACCCAAATTTTGGCGCCACAAATCACACATATCACCGGTGCCAGGCGGCGCACGGAGCCGTGCGCGGGGAAGGCCCTCCACCGGCTGATTTTTGGCGGTGGCCCGGTGGTTGGAGCGCCGCCTCATACCACTGTTGTGGTGTTGGGAACACCGGTTAGAGGTCCGAGTTTGGAGAGAGACCGTGACAGACTGCACGCTCTCGTGTTTGTCGTGGAGGCACAATCATATGAAGCGGCGTCACACGGGGACTTTGGTTGGGCTAGGCGAAAACTGAAGCGAAAGGGGATAACATTGGGGAAACCGAAATAAAAACGAGGCGGAGCCGGAGCGCGGTTTGACATGATGAAGAAATGCCTAGTGGGTAGTCATTCGTGTTATTGTGTTGTAAAAATTGTAGATCTCTTTTAGTAAGCATTAGCAATTGCTTCCTTTGAGAGACTGCAATCGCTCTGGTGCGTTCCGTCAATGCTCGGACAGAGATTCGACATTCGACCGCAATATCACCCTCACTGCCCCCCCCCCCCCGTCTTCCGAGGTCCGCTCGGCTGGCCGGCCAGACTGGGTGTCTCCGGTGACGTCACGGGTCACGTCACCACGCCCCGCCCACCGGGACCGGAATGTCATCCCGTTCGGGGCGCGTGCCGGATACGCAATATCAGCTCGGCGATCTCCGATCGAGCCGGCCTCCCCGACCGGACCGCCGCGCCCGCCTCCGCCCGCTGCCAGCTGCCGACGGGCCACCAGACATCGTGATGTCACCCCCCCCCCCCTTAACGGCGCTCCCAGGGGGAGCGGTCCACCCCGAGAGAAAGTCTTCCCGATGATCACCCGGTCTGCCCAAAACGGCTGGCGTCGCCCACCGGCCGCTGGTTCGGCCGCCAGGACCACCTCTCCGCTGTGCACCTACTCGCACCTGGTCAATGACGTCATAGACCATCAGCATCAGCAAACCATCACCCGCTGTGGTATTATCAGCAGCCTAACCAACACACAGTAGCCGCCGCATCAGTCTCAGGAGGCGGAACCTAGTTATCAAAGCAGCCACCTGAGCTACCGGTAACTCCTTCCGCCCCCCCCCCCTTCCCTCTCACCAGGCCGGAGGTGACGCTGTTCAAAGGAGCCGCCGGCGCTACTGGAGGTGCTCTCCCCGAGCCCCGCCCTCCGGGTCGTGACGGGGCTCTCTGCAAGGAGACATACTCCGGATGTGGCCGGAAATGTGCCGGTATTTTGACGGGAATGGAGCGCGCCACTAACACAACCGGATGGTATTTGGCGCGCTCGCGAAATGCAGATGGAATGTTAGTTGTCGGATGTTGCAGCAGTTATTGATGAATCATGTAATGCTATCATATGCTATAAATTATTATATAGGTAATGATTATGTTTTCATGATGAAGGCACGTGTGATTTCGCTCTGATAGAGTAAATGTCAAAATCATATCTGAGCTGAGCTGATTAGTGGAGACTGTCACGGCAGTTTGTGCTGAAACTAATGCTGCCCGCCATTGCTTTTGGATTACGTCTGAAATTCTACGTGCTTTGGTAGGTGTATGATTCATTCTGAGTTTTCGCTACAAGCATTTGTTTCGAAAAATGTTTTGTTTGTCACAAAGATATGAATCAATACGCAAACATGCCTATTTAGGTGGCCTCGCGCGGTAAACCACCAGCACCTGGCGTCTCGACACTCCCACATATACGCCTGGAGCTGCGCCCAGCCGCGGGTCAAGTCGTTTTCCTCGAACTCCGGGCACTGCCGGCGCGGTGGCCTGCTAAAACCGCTCAAGGTGGCTTCCAACTAACTTGGCGCGTCTCGGCAGATTGTGCCACGCTACAGTAAGTACTGTAATTGGAAAATCTCTCTCAGAAGTCCCCATGGACTGCGCCAACACGGGATGAGCCTGACAAATGCGAGATTTCGGAGTCTGAGGGGAGATAAGAACCGACGCCGGAGGAGATACGACACTTGTGGCTGCTTGTGGCTTGGCCATTTGGAGGATGATACAGCCCGACAGGAAAGGTGGATAGATACCGTCTTAGATTCGCCATATTTGGATGGCTGCAGTTTTGGCGTCAAGATGAATAAGATTATCTGATAAATGGGCGGTGGACACATCAAAATACTAGAATTGTCTGCCTCGGAGAAAGTTGAATGCATGGCGACTATGCGATTTTTTTTGTTCTTTCAAATGTTAATGCTTGCTAGTGTATGTACCTCCTTGCAGTCCGAACAATCCGTTGCAATTTCTCATAGCGGTGATCAGGACGGCTACTTAAGAACAAAATAAATTTTGTCAGGGAACAGTTTTTGTAAGCGAACAAGGGTAAGGACGGTTACTTGAAACCAAAGAAGTTCAAAGCATTATTTCAAGATATGAATGACCGTGGTATCACTTTTCGGCGAAAGTGTTATGGTGCACGAGCATGTTCAAAATAACAAAGCAGAAGAAAATGTTGACACTCGTGGTTTCTCATCGAAGGAAAAGAGCAAAAAATAATACAACCCGTCTCAGTCAACTGAAAATAGACAACAAAAACAACGCAACTTACGCGTCTCATAAGGTTTATAACTTCGTCAAAAACTGTTACACTTTTATATAAAATGATGCAGATTACTTAATCACTTAGCCTGTGGAAAGAGCGATACAGATAAGAATATGCAGAAACATCAAAATCGTTCAAAAATCTTACGTCTCGCCTCTGGCGAACACACGCATTCAAGTTTGTTGTAAATGTCATCTCAGCCTTCGCAATATCTAAAACTCTTAGCTTTGTGTTAAAATAGTAATTACTGTAAGGCGTTAAAAATGGCATGTGAAACTTTAGTCGCTTATAGCACTGAAGTCTCAATTTCCATAATGCCAAAAACAAATTACCTTACCATATCAGGCACCGCCAAAATGCGACTCACGTCAACCTAAAACGAGTTCTAAAACTCCGAAACTCTGTTAAATTCCCTAAAGCATGGAGCGGCGCTAAAACATTTCACGTTTTCGTCACAGAACAACGCCTGAGATTCTGCGAAGTGTCATTTTTTGCCTGTCGTCCCGGTATGAATGACGCTCGCGCGGTGTCGCGCGCCACCCGTGCCCGTGTCGGTGACTCTGTACTGTAGGCACGTGTGTTCCGCACCGCACAGCAAAGCGACGGACCGGACAACCGGCAGGTTGACACGGGTGAGTCAGAGACAGCTTTGCAGTGGGCTCGCCACCTGGACGAATGGCCGGACGCCATAGCAAGGCGTTCTGGATCGTTTGCTTTTTACGGTATGAAAAAAAGAATTTTTTAGAAGCCTGGCTGTTTGGGTAAGATTAATTTAGGCCAATTCTCATTTGGCTATGTAGCCATAGCCATTATTGTACAATAACATCTGGCACATCTTTTCACTTTGACGTACTGTTCCAGTCTGTCCAGATCTTCGAAAGCTTTATCACCATGTCAACAATCACGAATTGGGAGTAAATATAACATCAGTTTATCACATTTTTTTCGGTAGATAGAAGCAAAACAGTCTCGCTGCTCGGTACGCTTGAGGTAAGAGCAGACAGCAAGAATGGTGCAAAAATGCCACTTTCACCGTCTGCCCATTAGGTGTGCAGACCGGGTGTCTGTGCCGTCACCCATTCACCAGCGAGTTGTGCAGTGAATGGACACACAGTAAGCCATTCTCACTAATCCACCGATCAATAAATCACGCCTGGGTGTGTTCGGAAGGCTACCGTGTGTCTGGTGACTCGCCGCCCCGCTCCCTTCATTAGGGGAGTCGCGCTACCCCCGCTCGAGCGCCTGTCATCACACCCAGGTGGTCTGCGACAGAACTGGTCTCTGATTGATCGCATCAGACGGCGCTGCGAGGCGTCTTTCCGTTTCCAGAATTCCGCTCTACGCGACAGGCGGAGACCACTCCCCATTGACTCCCCGATGGCGGCCACAGCGCCCTGACAGTGACGAACTACGCTCGCACTGACATACCGCGCGGGTCGTTGTTCGTGGGTCTGCTGCAGGAGCTGTCAACGTTGCAGCTCATAGCCGCTGACACCGATTGGGGGCTGATTTTTCTGTCGCCGCTCGCGACGATCTGAACTGATTACCGGTCACTCGATGACGAAGCTAGACGCCCCGCCCCCGCGCGGCCGGATGCCCCCCTCGGCGGCGGCGGCGGCGGTGGCGGAGCCGCGTGTCACGCACAGATCCCTGCCGGGGGGCGGGGGCGGGCCCGCTGCAGCGCGCACGCCCATTGGTTGCCGGCCAGGCCGAGCGCGCACGACCAGGAGCCGCCGGCCGGTTCCGACGGCACTCGATCGCTGCACGCGTTAGCGAACAGTTAGAGCGCTACCGGGCAGCGGAGGCAGACTTCGACAGCTCATCAGCTAGCTACCGCGCCGCTCGCCGTCTCCTGCAGAGAGCCACCCTTCACCGCCCCAGCCGACCAGACTCGCTCACCGGGTGGACCGTCAGCCGGCCCGCCGCCCCCACCACCCCCACCTACCAGACCGCGTCGGGCTTCCCGTCGGCACCCGCAGGCCAGCGCCATGAACTATAGGTAAGTGGCCGTACCCCCTGTAGCGTCACCGAGGACCGGGTCTGCAGCGCCGGGCGGCTCGAGCTGGCGCTCGGCAGTTTGTGGCCGTGTGGCTGGCTCGCTCAGTCTGCCCGTTGCTCACCTGCCCGACGGACGGTTACCTCCTCGCTCCGGCGGCCTGCACGTGCAGTAGCTGTGCCCAGAGAAGCGATCGCCCCCCGGCGCTTGACCGTGTCCCGTTGACGCCCCCTCTGAGGGAAGAGGACCCGGGGTCGAGCCCCGTGCGGCAGCGCGTGTGAAGCTTGGAATCGAGGACTCTGTTGGTTTACCGGTAAGAGAGAGATAGGAGTCACGGGGAAGGGTTGGTTCTGTGGGGTAGGATGCTAACCCCCTCGCAAATTGATTGTCAGAATAACGGCATCATTGTGTCGTTAGGGAGGGTTTACAAGCATTGGCTTGTAAACCCATGGCCAGGGAGGGTTTCCAAGCATTGTTTGGTACGGCAAAGTGTACTTTTGTGAATGTTCAAACATAACAAACCCTAGGGCACTTTGTTTTTCGGCATGTGTCATGTCGCTAGCTTTTGAGATGTTTGATTGCTAAATCCATATTTGCAATATTTTGTTTCACTTTATAACGAGAACTTGACGTTTCTTCCCAACAACTATTCAACACTCATCCAGACCCTTTCTTTTCTAATAAAATGGAAACGAAATATGAGTTACAATGCAACAAACTCACCAGTCGTACAAAATTACCAAAGAACTACGTCATTTCCATTCATCACCATATATCTGACAAATCAAACAAAATACAATGCGTTGTAAAGCACGCCCATCACCCCCGCTCGACGCCATCACACATCTTTCCATTCAGGCCTCCACTGCTACTTTCTACTCTTAGGGCCTGTCTCTTGATAACCCCAGACCACAGACTAGGAATAAACCGGTGACTCTTCACTGAAAAACCGCACTGCTCGGCGTCTTAATGTCAACCCCAGACGGTCTCAGACCCATTCCCATTCCCATTCCCATTCCAGAATGTTTATTGCGCATCGACAACCTATAAGTAAAACGATCGGAAATGAACATGAATAACAGAGATAAAGCAAAATAATATAAGAGTGGTGCAAAAGCACATTGTGCTTGACTCTAGGCACCACCTCTTGTAACATAATCAGATAGACATCATAAACATAAAACAACATGAACATAGCCTTCAGATCAACGTCGAATATAACATAAACATACAACGTAATGAAGGTAACGTAGCGTATTGAAACAAAACTACCACTGCCGCCGCCACGACAGGCCACCGACCCAACCCGCGCTGACGTCACTCAGCCCACCGGGGACGCCGCCCACAAAACTGAATGAGGTAGGTAAATTAATAGGTAAATCTGTGCGAACGAAGCAAGAAATTTTGGAAATGCTGAGCCACCGCACGACAGTCCCCGCCGCCAAGATCGTCGCCATGCAAAAGAACACGTAATAACCGTGTAGTTGACATTTGACCAAAATTTTCGCCAAAAATTTGCAACATGTCCCGGTAAAGTTCCTCTCTCTGCAAATTATAGTTGGGACACGCGAGAATGAAATGATGAATATTTTCTGTTTCAAAGCCACAAGCACATTCAGGTGTATCGTGCCTTTGTATTTGAAATAAATGTGAATTTAGTTGTGACATTTGCATTCGTAGCCTAGAATGGAAATATTGCCCATTTTAGTGCCAATTTTGTAAAAGGGAGAAGGCCCAGGCACCCCCAGTCGCCTCGAGATCTCTCGTTGAAAGGAACGAGGAGGAAGGGATCGGATGGATTCGGGAAGCTGGTTCCAGGATTTGCCTGTTGAGGGGAAAAAGGACTTCTGGAAGAACCCGAGAGCATGTCGAGGCTAGATGGTGGAGAGAGATGCTCTTGGGAATGGACAGAAAGCCTGCTCATAGTCGTCCACCCTTCAACCTCGGTTACATTCTTACATGCAACATGGCTGCATCTTAATTGGGAAGAATATATTCCATTGGCGAAGTACAAATTGCAAGTTTCTCCTGGAAATAACGCAGAATGTTAAAATTTTGTTTAAACAATAGCGCACGTATTCCCTGTTTCGACATGGGTCGGTCTTGTATCAGTGCAGTTTCATCATTTCTCGATTTAAATCTGCGGCGGTGTCACAAAAATGTCTGCCCGGACTGACCTTTGAGCACCGCTTAGTATCACCGCTAGCTCAATCGTGACAGATTGAGATTCTTCTTCGCGATTCGGCACGGAAATTTGCAATTTCTCAGCGTTTCACGGCCCGCCATCAAGACCGCAGATTCCCAACCAAACAATCCCAACTTGTCTGAAATATTACAGACAGGGCACTCCCAGATACTAGAGTGATGTGCACGTGCGCCTGCCGTTTACCCAGAAATCCATAAATGCTGTCCGTGATTTGCCCCTCTTGTGCTACTTCCAAAGCCGCCACCGCTTAAAGAAGATCCACCAAACTCCCGGATGGAGCCAACTCAATACCGACTTTCCCTTCACTAACTACCCGATAACATTTCGTGGTAGTAAATCGGGACAACACCCCCATTTCACCGAAATCATGGCTGGCTGACACACCTACCATTCCCTCTCTATCCTAAGCACGGGCTCCCCAGAGCTAATCCACCCTGCCCCCTTCGACCCGGTCGCTCGAGCTCCATCGGACGCTCACCCGGCCGGGCACATGTTGGACGGACGACCGGTGGAGCGGCCACAGCCCCCGCGGCCGGTTCGCTCTCGACTGCCGGCTGGAAGGGCGGCCGGCCGGCCCGCCGCGAAGCCGCCCGCCCGCCCGCCGCCGGCGGTTGCGGTGGCGGCGACGGCGGTGGGAGTCGAATGCCCCGCCCCTCAGCGCGACATGACCTGTCAGTGACGACCCGGGTCAGCGCTTAGAGCCGCACCTCTACTGTGACCTGACCATCGCGGTATAGAGTGGTCACACCACGCAATGGGTACTGGGTGGTCTCGAACTCCCCTTTCCTTTCTTTTTCGTGAGTTTGAGTGGTTAGAAGTCATTGCCAGACTAAGGTCACCTTCACGTCACAAGCGGGACCATTTAAGTAATTTGCCTCAGTGCAACATTTCACTGTCATAAAAAACAAGGTAGTTATGTGAATGTTTCTGGGACCGAACAGTCTAGAAGGATTCCAGCCAAACCCTAAGCACCTTGGTGCACGGGCGCATGTTAACTGTTTTTCTTCATGAAGCTAGTTCGTTAAAACCGCTCGCTATTTCAATGTCTAATGGCCATTTCTTTGCTATGCAACCAATATACAGCTGAGTCATGAGACCCTCGCCTTGTAAATTACATTTGTCCTACATAAACCCTTCAGCCCATTGTAAAGAGGCAGCACGCGTGCTCCGAAATACCAGCAGTTGGGCTGGTTAGTGAAATCTCTTTCATTTGAAAAGATCACGAGCGATCATTGGCTGTAATTTCCGCCCGCACGTGCTGTTCACAAGTCGTCTGGATCAGCTGGAGGTTATTTCTGACCGGCGGGATGGGCACCTGACCGATCCATGTATCCGGCTCCAGTTCAATAAACAAACTCACGCGAGGAGAGGCAATATCCATGGCAGAGACTCAACCCATGAATTGCCCCAGCCCAGCTGCAATGGACTACCTCACTCTCGGCCGAGGAAAGGTTGCATTTAGTTCACGGCAGACTTGGTTCTACACTCTACAGCCCCGCTGCAAAGAGACTTCTCCAATGACCAGCGGTCAGTAAAGGATAGCCACTTCACGGCATACCTTGCACGTGGTGACAATCTAGACCTCATGAGACGGTCGGAATGAAAAGGTCGCCGGCTTCCCTCTCTCAAAACACGAGCAGAAGGGAGCTGTGTATCCTTTCCGCGTCTAAGCGCTGAACCAAAGGCTTCGAGTTGTCGAAAACTCGTGCCAATTGTCGGCGACAATTATCTGTCAATACGCAGTGTGCACGATGATGGAAAAGTTCCATTAGGATGACGACGAATAAAAAAATTGAGTTGGAGCTAGCTTTCTTGACATGGTGAGTTGATAATGATTTTATTGATGCATCTCACATCTAGCTTATCTCTTTCTTTTTAACAATAATAACATGGGTCTAATCATTTGTTCATTTTCATAAATTATCAAAGCAATTCTGTTTCAGCGTGTATGACAGCCTCAGGTTGCAAGCATGTCTTCCCGCTTCTGCCAGAAATGATATCATAAGTTATTTTAACACGTGACACATTTTATCTGAACATCAAATGTTTAACAAAGCTCATTCTGGTCAGTTTCGTGTCGCTTTAAGCGTCTGGTATTCGCTGCTGACCTTTGCTGAAAAAGACGTCAAGGTCAGTCCCCGGCGCGACAACACAAGCGCGTGCAGCTTGAAGCTCAGCCCAGGGACTTTACTCGCTATCGAATTGTCCGCCTTCACGTCATGACACTTTGCACGACACAAAACACAGCATTAGAGTGCCGCTCGCGTCGCACGGACAGGGCTGTTGCCACATAACCACATCAATCCAGTTGCCGACTATGGAACTCTGGCTCGGCAAGCCGTCAGTTATTAGGGTCGGACCCTCAGCAAGGTCTCCAGTCTTGGGACGTGGCTGATTTGATACCATCATGCATCACTTGGTGATGCTTTGAAACGTCGAATCATACAGGTCACAGACTTCACGTTCCACCAAGCTTTCAAACTATCAACTGTCTATAATTTGCTTTAAACGATATAGGCCTGTCAGTCTTCGATTTCATGGAACTCGGGCCTCGGCCTCTCACGCCCTTCAATCCCGCTGTCCTCCAAAAGCACCTCCATTTCACCATTCTGCCACGTGTGGACTCGCGAAATGACGTATGGCGTCTGTCTGGCCGTCTGGGTAGTGGCAGCCGGCTCAGCGTCGCCAAGTGCCGTTCCTAGACGCCGTTCTCTGAGCCCCCGCAGAGGATCAGACTTGGGGATGGTGCCGGCCCGGGCCAGATTCCTACCGCACGAGCGCCACATCGCCACGGGCCCACCGACGGCTCGTGACCCGGGGACGACGTCCTTGTCGCCATGTGATCCCCGGCAGACAAGGTGACAAGATGACGTGATGTCGCGACGCTAAGACATAGAGATGACGGGATGCGAGCCAACCTCGGCAGAGCGCAGAAACCGGCCCGGCAGCGCCCACTGAAATTCCTTGAGAGTTGAACACCGCCCGTGCCAACACCGCCTTCAGATTGCCTCAACGCGAGAAGCGTTTGCGTCGCGTTCGAAAGTTTCGAACTATTAATGTTTTAAGGTTACCCGGGTGCTTCGCAGTCGGCAGGAGGTTTGCATTGCGTGTCCAGCCGAAATCAGGGTTTTTCTAGGGTCGATCCACACTTTCAGTGTTGCTGAATTGGTGGCTTCCGTCTGGACTTAACCTTTATGCAGCCATGATTTATTGTTCAACGTGCTTGACCGGCGGTGTCCGGTCAACGAGCCAAGCCCATACGTTCAAGGAACAAGCGCCACCGGAAGGCAACCGAACCGACCCACGCGGCCAGCGCAACAACACGCCCAACACGGGGCCTGATGCAGCGGGCTGGCGCAGTTTACCTGAGCAGCTAGCTGACCGGACCGCTCCCGTCAGTCGCAGTTTAGTCATCAGCCTGCGATCGGCACCCACCTTCCCGCTTCCCGTCAGAGGGAAGGCCCGGCCCGGGCGAGTGTCGTCCGCTCTAGTTTTCCCCGCGCGATGTCCGGTCAGCGCTTTGAACTCCGGGGTGCCGTGGTGTGACGTCGGTCAGCCCACCGTGCCGCCGGGCGTCAGGGGCTATCAGTCAGACCATCACCCCGAGGAGGAGACTCGGCACCTCCGACGTGAGCAGCGCGAGCTGGGGGATTCCACTTGACGCCCGCAATGGTCATGTCCTCCATTCATTTTCCGTTTTTCATTGTCGCCTAAAAACGGTTCGTTCCGTGCATATCGCATTAAGAGGGCACACGCGACAGTCGCCGAGTCGAGTGACAGCGCCAGGTGGGCCGCCGGTGGATTGATTTGATAGTCTTTCTGCCAAATAAGTTGACGTTCTTGGAACGGGTTGGTGACTTGGCCTGGGTGCGCTCGGTCATAGTCAAAGAAATTAAAGATGTTGTTGACTATACACAGCAGGACATGCAACATTACTCACACTTGCAACATCGAAGATACCCAGATGGTGGGTTGTATAAGTCAAAATTCCTCATCTTTTTACGTCCCAATGCAAACTCAATCATTTGAGGCAGTGGAGAAACGGGTAGATTCTGTGTTCTAAGAGAAGTGTATCACAATGCCACCTACGTTATGTAACTTAGCAGGCCGCGTTTACTGAAAGAAGCGCCCAACCTCACCAGAGCTGAAAATGACACCGTCATACAAGGACATGCGAAGATCATATCGAAACCGCCTTGTGTGAAGTACAACATGTTTGCTGGCACGCTTAGAACTTTTACAGACGAATAATTTCACAGAGCACGCATTAAGCGTGTGAATCTCGACTGAAGCTGCGTCCTGCAGTGATATTTCTGCTGTTAATTGGCACAATCTGGTCAGGGAAGCACCTCTAGTGAGCTCAGTCTCGTCAACGTTGCATCACCACCCGTATGAGAGCAGCTTCTATCTCGTGATAATCACTGACTGCTCTGACGCCATTGCAGTCATGACCACTTAGCCCCGGTCGCCAGACAATCTGGAGATTTTTCGCTGTTTGTCCGGTCACTACTGGGTGCGCCATTATTGTCACAACTGCAGCTGTTCCGGACCAAACTATACAACTACCAAAGCAGAAGTCGTAGTTTCCGGGTTCATCACAGGCTGATCAGCACAGGTGTGTGCCACAGTTGAGAACATGGGGAGGCACCTCTGCCAAACAGTAGTGATGTTTTCCGTCCATTGCTTAAGTCCAGGTAATAACGGCCACATTCAGGTTACAGGACCAACCAGCTGGTGAAACAGTGCTCCGGTTTTCTTTTTTAGGCGACACGTGTTCGCCGTCATGTTTCTGCTGAAACCTATTCCTAGCAGCTCCTGTTAACCTGTGTTGCTTTGCATCATTATGGTTACGTGCTTGGTTTCCTGTAGTAAGCCTGTCTACATCCGGCCTCCCTTTTTCCTGTCTTCTATTCTCTCTTCCCCCGCATCTCTAATTACCGTTCTGAGCATCCTCATTCGCTAATGACAACGGCTGCTGATAGTTCCGCCTCCATCTTCAATGGACTGCAGCGTAATCAAAGCTATCAGTTATCAGCGTAAGCAGCGTAATCTTTCCGATAGGTTCGGAAAGATACCCGCCGAGTTTCAAGTGGCCTGGAAAACTTTCGTCCCAGCTGCTCTGGTGATTGTGCGCATAACAGTGCACAATCACCAGCTCACAGTGCACAGTGCACACCGCCACAACCTTTATTTGAGATTTGAGCAACGATTCACGGACAAGCATGTGCAGCAAGCTTTGCCCAATAGTGGTCCGAAAAGGAGCTGGAAATTCAGTCTGACTAGGAGGCGACTCAGCCACAACTAGCAGGCGACTCAGTCGCAGCTAGTAGACGACTCAGTCGCAGCTATTGACTCGAGCGAGGCGGCGGCGCCAAGCCCGTCGACGGCACGGTCTTTGAGAGCATTATCACCGCTCGCCATCGGAGACTAGCGTTGAAACCGTGGCACCGGCTAGGCCAGCCACGGATAATCTCTAGATTTGCAGCGTCATGAGCTCCAGCGCACTCGGGCGAAAAGATTTCCCGGCGCTTTTAGCCGGCTTTCGATGTTCTGGTGGGAAGCGAATAAAAACTAGCCTACCATAGCAAGTGTTTCCTTTCGGAGCATGCACAGACGTCTGTAATTGGCGCCGGCACCTTGTATGCTGGAATGCCGTGGAATGCCGAAAATAAAATGTGTCTGATACACGTGTGATGCCGTACCAGGCATTGCAGCATTATTCACAGGTTACCTCAAACGTTACATCAGAACAAGGTCAGAGCTTTCCTTCAACAAACAAGCCAAAGCTTATCACCAAGAGGCTTTGAGGAACGTCTGCTCGCTTGCACCCACCTGATGCATTACCACATATACCGCTGAAGTACAGTCATCGTATTATTCCATCGCTACTGGCATTCCCTCCACCAGCGAGTTGCAGCCCTCTCCTGTCCCTCCTCCCCTTCATCCCCGATAGTCGTCTGGCCCACCAGCCCGCCTGTCGCCAGTCCCGACAGATCACTTGATGATTGACCGCTCCCGCCGTCATGGTGCCACTAATGAGCCGTTAACGAGCCCCAAACCGGTGACGTAAACTATACTGATCGTGGCGTCACCGACCGCCTATGAGAGCAGACAGGGAGCGACGGTCGGGCGAGTCGTGATATCATGATCGAATTTGGCGAGTGTGAGGTCAGACGTTTTCAATTGGGTCAACAGTGGAGGTGGGTGATAGAAACCTCCAGAAACCAAAACGAAGCAAACGCAGTTAACGGGCACAAATCCCAAATCCTCCGACGAAAATTCTGTCGGAATCGCCGTGCCCGTGCCGATAAAACCGGCGGCGGCACGTGGGGTTCTGTTTTCCGAAACCTCCCGACTGATTGACAGGTGGTTGCCGACACGGGTGTGGCGACTTGATGACAGCGAGCTGGCCACCTGGGCCCGTGTGACATGTGCACAATGACGAAATGCTCAGCCGACCGGCAGCCGCACCTTGAAGACCACGTCAGTTGAGCGTCTTCTGGCTCGACTTGTTGTTCCCCAGTGGCATTCATTACGACCACATCATAAGCCGGTGGGGATCAGGGTTAGTTACTCGTGGTCGGCGAGACTTGATGCCGATAATTCAGGTAGCTGTTTCTAGAGATAAAAATGTTAACCTCAATAGGCTCACGATGCTGCTGTGGCAACTGAACGGCCCAGTTGACACCAGACCTGTCGCTGCTGAAGTCTGTAAGACAGCGATTTTCCTACTGAGATTTCGCGACACAGACCGACGAAAACGGTCGGCGTAACCACGTACCGTGGCGCCGGATCACCTGAATTCCACGCCGGTTTAGACATAGCTGAGCCAAAAACATTCTTAGTCAGAGTTACAGTGAACTGGGCCTTAGCCGTCGGCGCCGGCCGCCCGACAGGACCGCTCCCACACCCACTTCTGGCTAACCATCCTACTTAGAGAAATTATCCGTGAGGGATCCGTTGACCGGAGGACCGAAATGTTGTTGAGATTACGCAGGAGCGCGCGGGTTTGGAGTCTGGATGGTTCAACCTCTGGTAGAAATGGTCCTTACCGGCAGTGGCGGCCTCAAAACCAGTGTTCGCCACGGGCCGGGCCAGCCCAACGGGCCACGGGCCGGGCTGGGCTACGGGCTGGGCCGGGCCCCCAAATATCATTAGTTAACGGGCTATGGATGGGCCGGGCCAAGAACTTTGTGCACTATGGGTTTTGCGACTAATGTCAATTTAAGAAAATTTGGAAACTGATGCAAACAAAACCCACTGGGAAAATACAAAAACTAAACCAAATTTAAGCAATGTGAAAGAAAACCTACTTGATATTGAATTTTGGGAATCTTGAGAATTATCCAATATCACATCATGTCACACATAGGAGGGTTTTCATAAAAATTCCGCAACCAAAAAGATCAGAGAATCTCTAGCATCATTAGTTTGTTAATAAAAGTTAAAATGTAGTCATCAGAACAACTTACTTAGCACTACAACTCCAAAAACTAAGAAGCCACTCAACAATGATGGGCTACAGGGCTACATTAAGTTAACACTTATATATGGCGATAGTGAGACAATTCCAACACAGTCTTTTTTCCTTCACCGACGGCTTTTTAACGAACAGAACCTTAAAAGGATACTCACAAAACACACTGTAAGTAACGAGGAACTCTACAGAGTATTTCGCGATGAAAGCTTCTTTAAATGTCCATAAATTTGTCAAAATAAATCACAACAAACCAGCCCCTTCTCAACAAAATGTGCAATCATGGCGGCGGCGCTATGTTTATGTGGCGGCATCTAGGTAGTATACACAACAGTATATCAAATAAATACGTTTTTTAAGTGAGTATCAAGGTGAAAACAAAATTAAACCAATGAAAAATAAAACCAAAATCACGAAGTCTGAAAACTCGAACGAAAAACAAAACAAAAACTTGATCATATATGTTTTATTATACAATTCGTCAGAATCGCTACCTGCCGCAGCTGCGACAATCAAGAAGTGTTCGCTCATTTTCGATTGATGATGATGATGCGTACAAGTCGCAAAAGTACCCAATGACATTTCAAGCTTACCATGTTTTCTGCTTACGCTGCTAGCGATATCCATATCTTGAAAAGAGCCTAACATAAAATAGCAAGGAAAGTAGCAGATAGTTGTCCACAGAGATTCGGTTGACACGTGGGCATGAATTGAAAATAGATTAAATCAGTTTTGCTGATAAATGGATGGATTTTCTCTTTTTTTGGAAGACAGTGCTAAAGTTAGTGTCACCTATTTTGTATGCTTTCTCAGGCTTTTGATATTGCAGCATCTATGGAGTGAATTTAACAGCAAGGTCAATCCCAGACAGATTCATCAATTCCCATAAGTCAAGCTTTTTTTCTGCTGGTAAGTGCTGGGAAGTATAGAGTATGTTGCAAATACTTCCTTCAAGTATGCATTAGAGTCACCAATTATTAATGATAATGTTCACACACATCAGCTTGCAAGATAACTTTACTCATAGAATGTAGTTAATATAATCATGTAAACTTTTTATAGGTGTGTAATCATGACCTAATTGACTGAGGTGCTTGCTGTTACTGTTAAAATTTGTGCCATAGGTGCTTGAAATGATTATATTCATTGAAAAGAAGGGAGTCATGATTGCCATGTTAATATTCATGCAATTTGAATTGTTCTCAAAATAGTGTAATCAATCATGCTTATTATAGCCATAGACTAAGACAATAACTAGATTGCTATTTTTGACGGGCCGGGCCGGGCTGGGCTTGGAATATTTGCCAAGAGCGGGCTACGGGCTGGGCCGGGCTCTGAACCCATGGGCCCGGGCCGGGCTGGGCTGGGGATTTTGGGGCCCGTGGCGAACACTGCTCAAAACCTCCATCCTTCGGAATAGATTGTGGACTTAAATTTGGCGGCGCTGAAGTCGGTCGGCCACTGACGTTGTTCTCGAGGATGATCTGCACACTCATTACGATCATCCCCGTTCTCACGAAGACTTGGGTAACAAAGTCGGCCAGTTTGTGGGGACCACAACACCACGTCACCACACGGTCTGGTGCCCATCAGCTCGGATCAGGCCAGACTGACTTCCGCACTCTCATAATCGGCCAGCTCGGGCCAGCTCGGGCTCCCGTGGCCGCACCCTGACCGGTTGACGGTGACTCGGTGCCCGCTCTGACCGGTCGTGCCTCTCGAGTTTGACTGTTGTGTCTTCTGAATTGAGGATACCGTCCCGCTGGAAGTTTGCGACGAGCTGGGAGCCCTTGCTGTCCCTCTTTGACCACACAACGCACGCAACGGTCCCGTTCGCAAAATCGACGGCGCCGTCAGACCGCACGCGCACAACTCAGATTCCGTAAAAACGGAGCTTGTCTGAGCATACGGCGCGTGCTGGCTGGTGCGGTGGTCTGGATAAGAGTCGGATCAAAATGCCATGAATGATGAGATACCAACTAACAAGCTCAGTGAACATGCGATCGCAGCTTCACCCAGTTCGATCGTTTACGCGGAGGTTCTCAGGATCATTTGCCTCCGGATCACTCCAATGCTGAGTGGAATATTCCCACATCAACATGGCCTCTTCTGGTCTGTCCTGTCCACGTTTAGCTTGACATCTCACATGTCCAGCGCATCAGATAATCGTTCGGGCAGCGTCGACATGGAGTGCATGCGGAAAAATCTGCTTACGGTCGGTCACGGTCGTTTACGAGCCAACGGTCCAGTGTGCGCCTGACCATTGGGATGGATGCGACCACCGGGCAAATTTTACACGATTTCCAGCTTATGGGCGTTTAGTGCACAGCGTGTGCATAGGCGCCATAGATCCTATTACTCAAAAATCCCATCACACATCGCACTGAAAACCGAGAAGGGGTGCAGCCTCGCCGAATGGCGGATGGAAACTACGTAAATTTGGTGAAATAATGCGCACTTTCGTACCGAGTAAAAGCGCGATGGATGGAAATGATCACCCCTTTAATTAGGCAAATTGACAAGTTTTGCCGATCGCAAGTAAACATAGTTGCGCAAGTACAAAAAAACTTTGTCCAGCCTTATATCATTAATTATATTTGTAACAGGAAGCAAACAATTACCCAAGATAAGTTGGCAAAGCCAATGCCAAACACCCGAAAATAAAATGGTTGCTAATCATCAGCATAAAAATATGTTTTACAACATATATGGTGTATAGGAACTCACACCTATTAGTGGCTCATCTATCGTTGCAAGGCGATACGAAAACAATTTTGGGTTTTTTCTTCGACCAAACGTTGAAAAGTTAGCCGAAATAGGAAATCCAGGATGAAATGGAAGGAAACATTATAAATGCTTGCATATGCATGCAGTAAGTTTCAGCAAAATATTTTCATTTTGTAGTAGCAACATGGCAAGGTATCATTCTTAAACTTTGGGTATGACACTGCAGCTACGTTCGGAAATAATGGGTGTATGTTTGAAGACCCAGCGTACAATTAATGTTAATCCGAACTAAAACGCTGAACTTGTCCGTCCTAATGCCAGTGTTCCTAATCTCAAAAGCCTGTTTAGTAAATCAGGGATGCTATCGCTCAGCAAACTTGCTGAGCAAACCTATTAATTTCAAATGTTTGCCGGAAATTGTAATCCCTGTCCATCGCAAAATTACACCGTCCCGTCATTTGACCACAGTCACTAGACACCACAATAAAGCTAGACGGCTCAAGTCACTCTCAGACTGCACACAAATCCTGACGGGGCAGCGGCCACTTAGGGCCGGCTCCGAGCCCGCCACCGCAGCCGGCGTCACCGAAACCGCACCGGGCCGGCCGCGGCACGGCACGGGCACGGCACGGGTACGGCGTGCTTACCTGCAGTGCGGCGGCGCTCCGTGTGCTCCGGACCGGTGTCGGTGTCTGTCGGGAGCGGCGCGTCCGACCGCGTGTGCTCCGGCGAGCCGAGTCCCGGCGCCGCCCCGCCGCCGCCGCCGCCGTCCCGGCAGCGGGCGGCGCACGAGTGGGCGCCGGTACCGTCGCCGCGATCGGCGAGCGCTCTCGGCCGGTGCCGCCGGCGGCCTGAGGGCGGTCGCCGGCTGCGCCCGGGGCTCCGTACCTGCTATATAGCGCCTCGGACCAGCCGAGCCGGCATCACTCGCTGAGACCGCCCGCCGTGCAGCGCGCACACTGCTGACCGCGCTCTCTCCCTGTCTGCTCTTGCAGTGCTACTCCCGCCGCTCGACTCGCCAACATGTCGGGCAAGAACAACTTCGGCAACGGCTTCGGCAAATTCGACATGGACAAGAAGGCGGCGATGCTGGCCTCTGCGTGGCAAGTGACGCAGGACCAGCAGCGACGCCGCCGAGAGGAGCAGCAACGCTCGACGTTCAGCTCGCAGCAGCAGTTCTTCGGCAAACAGACCGCCTCCGCCATCGGCGCCACCGCCTCCGCCGCCAAGGCGGCAAAAGACAGCAAGAGCGGCTCCAGCTGGAAGGGCTAAGCCCTCGTGTCACCTTGTGGACTCTTTGTGCGCGTGCGGCGCGCCGCCATCAGGCGGGACGTCACGTGTGCGCGAGCGTGTGCGTCCGCCAGCCATATATCAGGGTACGCGGCGCGGCGGCCGCGGAGCGCGCGAGGCCTCTGTGGGGCCCGCGACGAGCTCTGCGCGGCCGCCGGTCGCCATCGGCGGCGCTCCCACCGATTGCGCTCCCGCCGGGTGCTGTGTGCAGACGGCCGAGCCACCAGCCGGTAGGCCCGACCTACCGGCCCCGGTGACCGGCCCATGTAGATCTCTCCCTCTGACACTGGCGGAGCGCTGACTGCACGTCTACTCAGTCGCCAAGCAGTCAGACATTGTATTTTGTACAGTCACATGTGATGAGTAGTTGTTGATGTGTCACCTGCTGTGTGTATTTCACTGTAAGTGTGCTTGTAGTTATTTATATAGCGATATTTTGTTACTGATTAATAATACACGCCTTACTACTTATGTCGTGGACTAGCGAGCGAGAACGATATTGGCGAAGTGGAGACGAGATATGGTGACAAGACGAACGAGAATAAGGCCGGTGAGAGGCGAGATGTGATTCGGAAAGAGGTGGAAATTCGGCCTGAGTGAGATATAGAAAGAGCCAGCAAAGGCTCATCGGCGGTGAAGTATTGCTAACTCCGACCGTCACCAGAAATTATAGGGGAACCTTATTTTTGCACGCATAGACAGCGTGAAGAAAACGTAATAATTGTGATGGATGTTTCCAGATAGCCAGCTAGTTACCGTTTCTGCCCTTCTCGATTGTTTTCATGCGATTACCGCACGTAATTTCGGACATTTTCTTCGGCAGCCGGTCTGCCTGCCTGTGATATCTGCCGACCAGTGCGTCACGGTGACGGGGTATCGTAAACGGGGCGACCGTGCACGCGCCACAGGGGAATTCCGACGCCGAAACGGGAACAGTCGGTCCGACATGTTAGCCCTCAGCAGCAACGGTGCCGCTGCATTGTCGGCTTCACGCCGTAAAAACCGGCGACGAAACATGAACGCGGTTCGACAGGGGGCCGCCGAATGACGTCACTGGCCGGTGGTCCGTCATCACTCAGGATCAGTGGGTCGGTGACTGTCGTTTGTAAGTCGGCTCGAGATCCAGGTCACGTGACAGAGAGAAAGAAATAGAGTTCGAAGCGTAGGGCGGATCTCGAAAAAGTTGAGTGATAAGTCCGAAATTATAACTTTTCTATTCAAATTAGCTCATCTTCTTCAAAACAGATTACTACGAAATGAAGACCGAGCAATGCATCTCATGACACACTAAGAATAGCATACTCACTTAGGAAGCGCGTGCTATTTCTCGGTACAATTGGCGTGCAGACATGACGTAAACTAGAGCTTGAGCATTATAATTTAGTGGTAAAATAATAATCAAATTATACTAAGCAGCGAGAAGCTGCGGTGGCGATTGCACGTGCCGGATATGAGTGTAAATAAGCGGAATGCGTTCACATATCATGCGTCACAAACGCTTATAGCCAGTGCGGGCATTACATTGTTATTACGGAGCGAGCGAAGCGAGCGTAGTCTTTCCTTAGATTAACAGAAATTTCTGAGTATGAGCGGCCGGCCGGCCGGCCGGCCGGCCGGCCGTGGTCACGCTTTTGCGAGGCTTATATCTCAGCAACCACTTGACCGATTTACACGCGGTAATTTTTGTAGGGTAGCTTCATTCCTTCTACCAAGTATTGGACTATTCCCGATGCATGTGGGTGACCCCTTATGCACGTGCCACGTGCAAAACGAAGTAGTGTCACTTTTGTAATTGTTGCAATATCTCGGTAACTACTTGGCCGATTGCGCTGAAAGTTGGCATGTAGGTAGGCACCCACTAGGCACTGCATATACATGTGCCAGAGTTGGGGTGCTGCTGCACGTGCGCACGTGCAGGGGTTGTTTCCAGATCTCGAGAACGGCTGGACCGATTGCGCTCAAATTTGGTACACGGTTAGGGACCGGTTAGTAGGGTGCCGTGCACAAGTCAGTTGGGACCCATTTTGCACGTGCGCACGTGCAGGGTGCCGCTTCCAGATCTCGAGAACGGCTGGGCCGATTGTGCCCAAATTTGGCACATCGCTAGAGACCGGTTAGTAGGGTGCCGTGCAAAAGTCAGTTGGAGGTACCCCCTCGCAATTTCGCTCGTGCAAGGCCCACCCTCTCGCTCGCTCCGTTAGTCGCCCCAAAAGGCGTTATACTGGTTTTAAGTTCTATGGATGAAGCTAAAGAGAATAAAAAGCACAAATTGCAAGTCTATGAAACAGGTCAACGAACAGTGTCAAAAAGACAGTTGCATTGGCATTTACCGGTCCATATAACCAATGAGATTTATTTGGCTCATTCTGCATACGGTTATGAAGTTGCAACTCAAAAGAATACCTACAGTCAACACTCATCAGCAATAATATCGATGAAAAACTGATAATTACACATTCGTATTAGTACTAATGACACAACTCCAACATTCGAATACTACGTATTATCAGATGCGATACACATACACGACTCGCCATCCACCGCGAAACACTTAGCGGTTTGGAGACAAGCCTGCAAAGACAAAATATTGGTCTTATCTGGGCAAAAATCTTTGTGGTCGGTACCGGCTTCTGCTCCGCATTGTCCTGCGCAACAGAAGCATTGTTGCAGAACCACAGATCTCGTGTCTGTGTTGCTCATTTCTCTTTGCGTGTGGTTTGACCCGTTTGACCTAGCTGTCAGCATTTTATGACCAGCTCTGCAAGGACATATTATAAATGTGAGCAATAATGTCAAGGAAGAATTAGCGTCGCACTAATATACCACGAGAAATGTTCACAAGCACCGTACGTTAGGCGGCACGGGCGGACATCGATAGCAGCGCCTCTATCGGCCACTAGGGAAAGCTGGGCTGTAGGCGACGATATACCGGCTGAGTTGTCACACGTTGAATAGGTTTATAGCCATCCGTCTTGTGAAAAAGTTGAACTTTTGCCTTTAATATTTCTACAGGCAATTTTAGAAGTATCTTCACATGGATTACAAAACCGTTTAGATTATTGTATTCACTTCAAGCCTTCCCTATTGTTCTTGATGATGCGGGAACTATTTATAATTAGTGTTTCTAGCTTAGTAAAAGAACATACTGTGCAAACGATGAAAAAAGCATAAATGGAAGATTTTAAATGCAATTTTCTCTAACAATTAATGGTAAATTCTTTACATATCAAGGAAAAGGTGCATGCTAACTGATAATTTTAAGTTCTTGGGGCCAGTTGTTTTCTTCTTTTCTTACGTCGCCCCAATGGCCGCGAATACACTTGTGATAACGCCTATCGAGTGGTCAAACTAAAACAGCTGTCTTTGGGCTCTGACCTTAAAATCCTAAATAACATTATCTTTGAGTGATCAATAGTAGGGGCAAATTACACACCCCTTCTTGGGCGGTTGATCGATCTCAATTGCATCATTTCCTTAGCAGAGATGTGTTCCTTCGCACTTATAGGGGGTCGAACCCATACACCTACTCTGAATATGGTATGACCCTGACCCAAATGACCTTTGACCTGAGACCTGTTTCTCGAGCTCATGTCGGGCCGGAATTGTGATTCGGCATACGAGTATGTCCGCGCAACTTAGGAAAAGCACTGCCTGCCACTTCTTGTGCGATGAATTGATAAGGTCGGACACTCGCATTTGTTTTGTAAAGGAAGAAAAACTGGAGAGTCTGTAGACAGTCCAGCAAAAATATTCACAAGTGTGTAGTATTTCATTTGAATTGTCAGTAGTCCACAATAATATCGATTTATCAAACGGAGGAACTGACGTAAGAGACGCGTTTTTTGCTCGACTTTTTTCTCTTGCTTTGGAATAAACATGAGTCGATAGGCGTCATCACAAGTGCATTCGTCACCATTGAGCTGAAATAATAAATGAAGAAAATAACCGGCTCCAAGAACATTGAAGGTTCATTTAACATGCTAGTCCTTACCCCTTCCAGGCGGTGCGGGGGGCATTTTTGCCCCCCCCCCCTTCTATGTATCTCCAGAACCACTGCACCGATCGTCACCAAACTTTCAGTACCCTCCCGGAAACAGCTTTTACACATTGTCCCAAAAAGAAATCCAAAAGCTATGTTAGGTTGGCCGCTAATGATGTCGGAGTGACGTTACTTCTGGCCATTTTCGACCAAAAAAAAGGTTTCGCGGGAAGAGCTGTCAGGCCTACAGCTTTATAAGATCATAAGCCTACAGCTTTAGAGATACAGAAAAAATGTTTAACCCTCGCATGTGTGCGGCGTTTGCCAGCTTCTAATGTGTAGGGGGGGGGGGGGGTCGGTTGGACCCCCCCCCCCTTGCCGTTTGGCCCCTGATCGAGCTAGAGCTTCGCGGAAAAAACGAGCGTGTTGCCCGTGACGAGAGGAAGCCGATGATACCCAATTTTAAGGTCCTAGGTCATTGGGTGACCTTCCAGGTCAGGTCAATGACCCAAAGTCGGGAAAATCGGGACCTGTTAGAAAGTCGTAAAGTGTGGCTGCTAAGGGGTTTTCCGGGGTGCTGATCACGAATATCGTGTTAGTTTTGATCACAGATGATGTCTTTAAGCATTTAGACCAGGTCGGGTCAGGTCAGGTCAGGTCAACCAGTAGGCATCGTGACGGGTATTCGTAGTACGTGTCAACCGCCTCTGACAGCTTCGTAACATGTTACGAAGGCACCAAAACTACTTCGTAAATGTTCAAATGGTTGCTAAATTCGAATTCAGCTCCAAAAACTAGCCTAGAAACATGTAGAGCTCGAAAAAGTGAACCGAGGTCACCCGAGGTCACCAAAGGTCAATGACCTGACCTGACCTTCAGGTGACCTTGACACCCACCCTAATGCATGGAAGCAACATCAAATCACATGTTTGAACGTTTGAAACCACGAAAAGCTTGCAAACGCGCGGCTAATGCGAGCCGATATACGCAGAATCGCGATTCCGGCCAAACATGGTCTCGGAAAAGAGGTCACAGGTCAAAGGTCATTTCGGTCAGGGTCATGACATTTTCAGGGTAGGTGTAAAATTGATCAATGTGAGGGTACTGAAAGTTTCGTCGCAATCGGCCGCTTTTTACGCGAGTTATTCGCGAAAAACCATGGGGGGGTCCATCCGACCCCCCCCTACACATGCGAGGGTTAAGATATAAAAGGTGTAGAATTAACAGGGCTATAAAACTCTAGGATTTTTGAAATGCTTGGATTTTCACCCCAGATATTGAAAAAGTAGTTTTCTAATATAATGGCCAAAAGATGAAAAATGAACTTCGAAAAACGGAATATATTTGATATTCCCTACCGCCTTCTACCCACATACCAAATTTGAGATCGATACCTCTTTTTTTGCCAAGTTATAGCGAAAAAAAAACTGCTCTAAATTAATGTCGTCAAACTTTCAAACTCAATTTTTAGCAAGTCTAGATCACGTAGCGCAAAACAAAGACCACTACTAGACTCGCCGTGACGAGTTGCATCGAATCAATACCCATTTGGCTTGAATCAAAGGACAGACATGCCAAGTTTCAGCTCTCTATCTCCAGCGCGTTTTGAGCTATCGCGAAAAAAAAAAAACAAGGGGGCGGTACCCGCCACCACCTCCCTTCGCTCCTCTGCCGGCAAGGGTTAATCCTAAGAGTATGTCGCTTCTCTGCCTGAAGTCATAGCGCAGCCCTCTAAAGTCGAAGTGCCGCCCGTTAACCCTATTAGTGGCAGGCTCCTGGCTACCCCTATTAGTGGCAGGGGGGCTGTTTACGACCCCCCCCCCCCCTTGATATCTCGAGATCTAACCGGCCGATTTTCAAAATTCAAACGGCATTCGATTTGGCTCAACGAGATCTACATTTCTAAAAAAAAAGTCAATAGGGGGGGGGGTAGAGGGGGGTAAAAACGGGCAAATTGCAGATACATTTTAGACTGTTTATCACGGCCAGGTTTCTGAACCAATCTTAACGCAACTTTTGCCGATCGATAGAGAATGAACCAGGAATTCACATGGATCCTAAAAATATGCATTTTCAAAAATCATAGGCGGATACAGATCATTGAGATTGGGGGTACACAAAAAGTATAGTAAATAAGGTTTTTGTTGGTACTGTTTCTAAAAAGGGTGGCAATGGTCTTGTTATGTTACAATTTTCTTATGAGAGAACGACTAAAATTGTATTGGTCATGCATAGGCGGTGTCAGGGCACCTATGTTGGAAGGTAAAAAATAACCCCCCTTTTTGGACGCCTGGATCCGCCTATTATAGCAAAAACGTGTCAAAAGAGGATGCACAATAACTTTGTAGATGTTATCACATGATACCTTTCATTCACTGTTCGTAAAACTGGTGCAGCATCGTGATCTTCGCCCAAATGACTCGCTTCACGAATAGGACCCCCAATTCCCAGTGCTCTGGAGCCGCCCCTGGTAAAGTTATGAACTTGAAATTCTCAGGGAATGTGCCCAATTTAGTTTTAGGAAAAGTCAGAAAATTTCAGCATCCCATTTGGCGGTTTCGGAGATATTCCCGAAAAACCTGAGGGGTGGATAAAAACAACCCCCCCCCCCTGCCACTAATAGGGTTAACCTGCGCCCGGCTGGGGGTCCTGGATTTCCACGCCCTGCTGGGGGGGGGGGTGTTTGAACACCTCCCCCTTCTAACTCGGCTCCTGGGCCACGTAGCGATACGCAGAAGGCGGCCTTCGAAAGAGCGTCAAAAATAATGAGGAAATCACTTCGGTCAATTTTTTGGTCAGGTCAAAGGTCAAGTCACCAGAGATCATTGAAGGCAAAATTTCGCCGATTTCCAGGTCGAATGTCGACAATTTCCAAGAAGCCAACGCATAACTCGGGAACCAATAGAGCTACAGCGCCGCGGAAAAGCGCATTCGATAGCCCTATTAACGCCCTTTCTGAGAAATTTTCTCAGATTTGACCTAACGTCAACGGTTTTGCCTCCAGGGGGCAAAAACTGCAAAAATAGCCGATTTTTTCGGAAACAGTTTTTCTGCAATAACTTTTGACCCAAGCCTTGTACGAGCTTACTTTTACCGGCATCGTGTTCCTCTTGTCAAGACGCATCGAATTAACTATAACTTGACCAGGAAAGGTCAACTTGAAAATTTGACCTCAGGTCAAGGTCATGACCTGATCGGAAAGGGTCATGTTGCATATCAGTCGATCCGTATCGTCGAGCTGAACACATCTAAGGCGTTTTCATCGCTCTAGCATGCCTCTATCAAAAGTTATTTGCGAAAAACTGTTAGATACCATTCGTGACCTAAGATGACCTCAGGGCATCAACAGGGGGTCACGGACACCATTTTCATGTTCAGTGTGACTAAACCACTTGTAATTCAGTGTTTGGGAGTGTTTATAATGTCTTTCGTCCAAAAGAGGCGCATTTCAATTTTCTCCCATTGACTTATAATGGGGAGGTCGCAAAATTGACCTGACCTTAGGTCATCGATATCAAAATTCTGAGATATACATTTTGTACATGCTATTGCTCTTAGCAATCGCTGAAAGTTTCAAAGTGATCGGTCACTCGGTGTAGCTATGACAGACATTGAAACTTTTTATGAGGTGAGGTCACTTCAAGTGACCTGGTGACCTGACCTTGAATGACCTTGGTCTGAAATTTTCACAACATGTGTAAAATTGATGTATGATAAGGTGTACCAAAAACGGCGGCGCTATTCGCGAAAAACTACAAGGGGGGGTGTTCAAACACCCCCCCCCCCCCCCAGCAGGGCGCGGGTTAAAGTAATATTGCTGCCCTTTGAAGTAGTGGTGCCGCCCTCAAAAGTCAGTTGCTGCCCTTTGAAATAGTAGTGCCGTCCTCGGAAGTCGTAGTGCCGCCCCCGTAGGCGGAAAATGTACCGCCCCCGTAGGCGGAAAATGTGCCGCCCCTGTGCTGACTGCCCCCACCCACTGGAACTCCTAGATCCGCCCCTGCTTGAACTATCTTTTCTTTGTAATTTCGGAAACAAAATAAGCAAAAAACCATATTGTAAGGCCGATTGAACAACAACAAAATGCAAGTTAGTGAAGCAATTGTCTTAGTGCACGCGTTATATGTAGGTATCTGCGGCGCAGGCAAGAGAAATTAAGCCAAAGCATGGACATCTGCATCAACGCAGTTGCTGATACCCAGAGAAATACGGATGATAAAACATGATCAGATTTGTGATCATATGGTTCATGGTGCTTAGTTCTCGACAGGTTATCTTGGAAGCAGTAATTTCTCATGTCAGGACATTGATTGGAATAGGCTTGAGCTGGCGGCAAAATAATATCGCTCAGACGAGGCATATGAAATAACGTAATAACCTGCTTCTGATCCTCGACACGGCATTTTTGCTTGGCAGCGTCCAGCTTACATGACTAAACCAAGGGAAATGATAGCATTATGTCACAATAAAACTTTCATGCATCACAAATTATTACACAACACCTTTCGTAAGACAAATTGCAGGGTTGGCTCCACATGCATTGTTCTATCCCGACTCAAGACCATTTGATTTCATGTGATTGTGCATCTAAATGATCTCTGCTCAGTCTCACTGTCCTGTGTCTCCGCATCTCAATATATAAGCGGCTGAGTCGCCGTCTTATCTCGACCTCGCATTCAGTCACGGCGGGTGTCAAATCATCTGAATACAATCGGGGGAAGTGCGTCACTCGGCGGGTGTAAGAACTTGTGAAATGTTCGGCCCCGGATCGAAAGCAGCTCAGACGTCATTGGTAAATATTTATGTTATTTATATCTTTATTTGTATCCATGCAATCCGAATATGGGCGTCATCCGAGGTCAGAGAGCGCTGGATGGCGTAGAGGGCCACATGGGGCCTGAAATGTGTCACCCAACAAAACAATTCCGGGTAGCCAGAAGACTTTACGAAGAACAACGTCTCACTGATCAAGCGTTCCTCCATCACTGACGGATTCAAATATCTCTAAACCACTGCCAGCGACACAGGCTATTGCCGTCGGAAGCAAATAGTTTGTTGCAATGAAGCTGCTCAAACCGGGCCTTCAACACCATTCACCAGAGGAGGCTTGGTCATCTATCTCCTCTTCGTCTGTTCGTCCCTGTTTGTGTGTGTTTGACCGTCTGTCTCTACCTGCTTGTCTGTCTGTCTGTGTGTATGTGTGCCTGTCTGCCTGTCTGTCTGTCTGTCTGTCTATATGTTTGTCTGTGTGCCTGTATGTATTCTCCCTTTTTTGCACTGAATTTCTGCAGCACATATAACTTATCACACATTAATGCTTTATATAAAGCAAAGCACAGACATACACAGGAAAAATCATTATTATACTATCTTATATTCACTATGCAATATTAAGCACAAATATTAATTTTTGCCTGTGGAGTTAATTGATAATTCCGCTTTCCAATGACTAAGAAATGGAAAACCATTGCATGGTAGCACTGTCGGACTTATGATCCTGTTAAAAAGTCTGCGAAAAGATATCGTTCTAAGTAACTAGGAGCCGATTTGCGGCTCGAGTTAACTCCCACTTCTGACGTAATTTACGCTACTGGAATGCGGACGAGACGCCAAACATCGATAAATGATCATGCGTGCGGCCATCGGAGTTCCCAGGTTGTTGTGAAACCCTACCTAAGTGCGCTAGCTAGCCACTTTTGGCGCCAAGTCTGGTTATATTCGCGCCAAAATCCGGGTCTAAGGGTGCTCACACGCAATGCCGCGAGACCTGCAGGGTAACTGAGCGGGGTGTCACGATCAATCTTTGGGGAGACGGGCTCGGCTGTATGACTCAAGGGATTGAGCGGCGGGTCGGGGGGGGGGGGCTCAGGGCGTGGGGGGCTCAAGGCGGGGGGGGAGAGATTTGATCAGGGCATCTGGGCGCCAGACGGATGGGGTTGATGCTAAAATAGGGCTGAACAGAAGGGTGAAGCCGTGTCGAGGAGATGTAATTACCAGCGCAAATGCCGTGCTCGTGTGCCAGCAGTATTATCAGCAGTCTATCTATCAACTCACTCCAGTCACTCCGGTCACTCCGGTCGGTCGGTCTAAGAAATTCGTTTTTTTGCGACTGATCACTTTTCTCATACGCCAGGGCTGCTTTGAACCCGGCTGTCTGCGACTTCTCAGTCACCGTCAGAGAGGTCTGTTGCCTCCGAATGAGGTGCGCCGAATTTGTTTTTTATTTATTTTTAAATAATTAACCCGCGCCCTGCTGGGGGGGGTGTTTGAACACCCCCCCTTGTGGTTTTTCGCGAATATCTCAAAAACGGCGGCGCGGAGCGCCGCCGTTTTTGGTACACCTTATCATACATCAATTCTACACATGTTGTGAAAATTTCAGACCAAGGTCATTCAAGGTCAGGTCACCAGGTCACTTGAAGTGACCTCACCTCATAAAAACTTTCAATGTCTGTCATAGCTACACCGAGTGACCGATCGCTTTGAAACTTTCAGCGATTGCTAAGAGCAATAGCATGTACAAAATGTATATCTCAGAATTTTGATATCGATGACCTAAGGTCAGATCAATTTTGCGACCTCCCCATTACCCAGCCAGCAATTCGCTTGGGCTGAACTGTGGCAAGCGTCGGGCAGCTTGGGCTTAGCTTGAGTTTGCCCACTTTGATCAAAACCAATGTATTTTTTACTAGGGCTGAGCTGGGGCATGCCGCAGCAATGCCCACGTGCGGATAGCAGTAGCTCAGCCCGACATCTGCCCGCGCATCCAAAACAGGCTTAACTTGGGCGGAGCGCGGGCTGATCAAGCTGGCTGTGTCCTTCGGCTAACTGGAGTAAAGCCGGAGCTTAGCCATACTTGTTCGGCTGTTCGCGCATGCGCAGTTCTGCGCCAATCATGTGCAGCGTTTGTGACAGTCTGCGCGCTGTGCGACGAAACGACACACCGGTGTTGGGGCATTTGGTGGTTGATGTTTGGGCGCGTGTGACAGCGCGAAGCACTGGCGGATCCAGGCTTGCGTTTTGGGGGGGGCCAACTCATGCAGGAGCCAAACCTAGGGTACCCCCAAATCCTGTTTTCTCATCGGATTTAGGCCACTTATTTTTCGTCACAGCCCTGACACTATGAATTTTTTTAACTAAAAAGAAAAATATATAAATGGTAGCCCACCCGACCCATGCCTTTATATTACTTTGTAAACACTTACCATTGTTTTTATCGACCAGTTAAAGGGACCCTCCCACCTTAACATTAGATTTGAGCTGAGATAGCCAAAATGGGGTCCCTGGCTCACAATTACCGGTTTCGGCACGCACTCACAACATCGAGAAATGCCTTAAATCGGAAATATTGAATTTCAAAATTGCAGCATTTTGATTCAGAGGGGCTAATGCTTTTGGATACCCCTCTGAATGTGTGACGTCAGCGGAGATCTAATGATTTTTTAATATTTTACTAAAACGTTTGGTAGCATGCGGTGGTAGGGGAAGTTGGGGCAATGCCGGAGTTGGGGCAAAGCCGAAAGTCGAGATATTTCTAAAACCGTACGACATGGATGCCACGTCTCAGTGATGCTCTGAAGCTTAAGTGACTACAATTATCGCATGTTTGTTACGAGTCGTCATTTGGAATACTTCGGCTGTGAGGGCGCCAAAAGCGTTTTCAAGGTACGTTTCCCCTGTACTACATGCGCCTTTGAAGCCACATTTCTTACTCATTATGCTACCGTTTGTCTGGCCAATTCGGTCAAGTAATCTTCAGCATGTCTTTGCATAAGTGTGCTGCCTATTTGAAATTTATACAGCAAGTTTAAAAGTTATGGGCCTGCAAATGAAAGTATGGCTGGCTGGGGTAATGCCGAAAACGTGCAATTACGCACGTTAAAGCACGCTACGTGGACTTTACTGCTGTAGAATAGCAACGCGTATTTTTAGTCAAACAAATTACACTTTCAGCCGGCACAACGGCCTGTTACCTATAAGGAATGATTTACCTGGCATTTTCTTATTATATCACACAATTATAGCTTCAAGTGTGCACCAAGCGTCCTCAACCTCTTAAAACGCGTGTCAGCTTTGATGAGTTTTGGATAAAGTTTGAGATAAATTGGCAAAACATCAATGTCGGCATTCCTCGTAGATCATTTATCCCATTTTCGGCTTTCCCCGCAGTCCGGGGCAACGCCGAAAAAGTCAGCTCTTTGACATTTTTAGTTTTTGCGCTTAACGGTATGCGAATTCATCAAATGCGCCTGGTATGTTTGAAAGACAAAAGACTGGCCTCTCGAATGACGCCAACAAGAATAGCTTATGTTGTCTACCTTGCGTGCTACAGGCGTCAGAAAAAAAGTATTCGGCGTTCCCCCAACTTCCCCTATAGGCTGCTTTGCACTTTCAAATAAAGTCGCTAGGAACAGCAGCGGATATCCCAAAAAGTAAACAAAAATAAAAGTCTAATCTCTTGAAAACCGGTGAATATTTTTCGATAAAATTTGGTTGATATTCGTTTTCGCCCTTTCTGAACCTAGCGACATCACTTTCATGCCAATTCATTAACTTTTTTGAAGGTGGGAGGGTCTCTTTAACCCGCTTCGAGTCAGTGCTTGGGTCCCTTTGCGGGCCGGGAGGTGGTAAAACAGCCCTGTCTAACTCGGCTCCTGGGCCACGCCCTGATTGAACTATGTTTCATTATCGTTTGGGGGAGGGGGAAAACGGGCCACTTTAGGCCTCTGGGAAGGGGGCATGGCCCTAAATGCCCCCTCCCTGGATCCGCCAGTGTAAGAAGAGACCATTGGAGCTGCAGTTGGGTACCTCAGACATCAGGGTACGCCCTCAGATGTATGTATGTTATAGGACTCGCATGGAGACCTCTTATGCTATAGTGTACTGAAAGGACCCAAAGGAGCCTGTCTATATGGGCTCCCGGAGATAGACGTGGGCCCTCAGGAGCCCGCCAGAGCCCCAATGAGGGATAAGTGAGGGATACCAAGTGCCTGCAATTGCATATTGCATAAGCCATAACGCCTTTACAAATCAATATATTATGCATCAGTGGCAGATCCAAGGGGGGCCACATGGGTCATGACCCCCTTGGTGCCCGGGGGCACCACAGGCCTGTCAGGGGCACCACCGGCCTAGTAGGGGCACCACCAGCCCGCCAGGGGCACCACAGGCCTAGCAAGGGCACCACGGGCCTGTGAGGGGCCCCACAGGCTTGTCAGGGGCACCCCAGGTCTGTCAGGGACACCAGAGACCTGCCAGGGGCGCCGCCGGCCTCGCAGGGGCACCATGGGCCTGTCAGGGACACCAGAGGCCTAGCAGGGGTACCACAGGCCTTACAGGGGCACCACCGGCCTTGCAGGGGCACCTTGGGCCTGTCAGGGGCACCACAGTCCTGTCAGGGCCCAGGGGCACCAGCGGCCTAGCAGGGGCACCACAGGCCTGCCAGGGGCACCACCGGTCTAGCAGGGGCACCATGGGCCTGTCAGGGGCCCCACCGGCCTCGCAGGGGGCACCACCGGCCTCGCAGGGATCACGGCATCACGCAGGGGCACCTTGGGCCTGTCGGGGGCATCACGGGCCTGTTGGGGGCACTTTAGGCTTGTCAGGGGCACCACAGTCCTGTCAGGTCCCAGGGGCATCAGCAGCCTAGCAGGGGCACCCTAGGCCCGCCAGAGGTACAGCCCACCGCTAAAGTAATGTAGGGTTTTACCAAACTCAACGGTTGGCTTTGACTGGCGATTGTTTAATGCGAAGTGATTGAAAAGAAGATGTCAATAGCTAAAGTTGCAGCTGCAAGGGTGACGATACATATAAGCTACATTCAAAGATTCATTGTAGTCTGGCTAATCGTTCCTAAGCTTCAGAAGCAGAACATACCCATGACTGAAACCCCACATTACTTCTGCTGTGGACTGTACCACAGGCCTGCCAGGGTCCAGGGGCACCACAGGCCTATAAGCAAGGGCACCACGGGCCTGTCAGGGGCACCTCAGGCTCCCGTGCCCCCCCCCCCCCCTCCCCCCCCCAGATCCGCCAGTGATGCCACACCACGCGAAACACCGCCAACTACCAGCTGCCGCGCCATAAACACGTGCCAACAACAGTCTTTTTTTTAAGGTCGACTCCGCTCGCGCAACTTTTGACTGACCCTCACTGCTACTATATTGCTTCCATATTATGCTGTGGAAAGCTTTACTTCACCAAGTGGCTAAAAACCTCCATCAAGGTATATTTTCTTAGCAATTTTTCTGGCGTTTTGGGGGGGGCCAAACAGGCCACTTTAGGCCTTTGGGGGGGGCCATGGCCCCCGTGGCCCCCCCCTGGATCCGCCAGTGGCGCGAAGAAGGGATAGTGCTCACTGCTCTTAGCAAGTGGACTGGCATGGAGTTTAAAGGCTGAAACAGACTCTTTCCGCGTTCAGGAAATCGCATGCGAGAGCCTATTCAAATACATTAGTTTCCTCTCGCATCGATCGCACGCATCTCTCGCACTACCCGCATCAGGAAATCGTATCTCCCTGACAGTCTTCTCGCGTCGTCCTGACGCCTCGCTCGCATCGCCCGCATCACCCGCAAGGCCCGCAAGCATCGCCCGCACCTCTCGCTCGCATCGCCCGCAGCGACATCTTTTCGGGATGCGAGAGAGTTGAAGTTCAGTCAACTTTTCCGTGCGGGCGATGCGATTTTGCAGAGGGCAGCACGTCCGCCATCTTGGAATGTAAACAAACTTGACCTTGGCAATTTACATTGGTGGATGCGATTGATACTAGTGCGTATTTTCCATGTCTTAGGGTCTGATTAGCACTTAATTGGGCATAGGTTAATGCTATTTTCTAAAGACATTCGTAATTCTATAAATTTAGCCGTTATTCGTGCGTCAACATCTGCAAAATGATTGAAAGAAGATCTGCCTGACGGAATCAAGTACCTACCAGCTACCTACCTACCTCCTGAACCTAGCCAAAAGTAGGTAAGTACCAAAGTAACCCTAGCTATTGATTATCTTCGTGATTGATAAAGATAATAATCACTTGATCTTTTTGATTGCAGGATGAAGTTTCCGTTGTTTTTAGCTATACTAAACTTCAGGAAAATCGCTAGTGCTAACCGTTGCTGGCCTACTTGAAATAGATAAAAAAACACCTTCTAGAAAGGGTTTTGCATAGTCTTTGCTGCCTTTTGCGATAAATTCCGCCAAAATGATAATAGAATTGGTCTCAAATTAAGCCATGATTGCACATTAAAGAGCTCTCTTAGTCTCTTGAATCAAAGGCAGGAAACTCATTTCATGTAGGAAGATACGGAGACAATTGACATGAAAACTGGGCTTCTGTCAAAAGAATGGGACAGGTGCTGAATCTATATTCTATGTCCATCTTCCACCTGCTCCTTCTGGCTTCTTCCCATCCCCTTCTCCCCAAGGTCAGCACAATTTCTTTGTTTTTCTGTCCCCTCTTTCCTCTTTTTATTTTTTTTTTCTCTGATAGCCATAACAATATTTTCTTTCTTAATCTCATAAGTTTATGAGTTATTAATACGATTTTTCAGAACGAACATTGTTTCTATTACCGACAAACCTTTCAGATCATGCTGATTGCTGCCTATACTCAAACGCACTTTACCGTGAATGCCATTTCATTGGCGGGTGACCAAACTTTGCTTGATTGGGCAATCGTCTATACTGTCTAGCTAGGTACTTATTCGTGATCTTATCAACCTGTTGGTTCCATTGTTCCAGCACGTTCCAGCACTCGGATCAGCCCACAACCGCTGTCCACAACAGCCCGACTGTCACCACACCGCCAGTTCCGGACGAGTCGGTGGACGGTGGTGACTGCCCAGTGCCCACGACCCACGTTACTCAGGGACTAACGAGTAGGGAAGCATCCTGGAATCGGAGAGAGGGGCAGTATTCCGCTGGCGATGCTTCTGCGACTGACCCCACGGGGAACGACCAGACTACCTTGACAACCGTCAACGCAGACAACGCGAACATCACTACTAGACGCACCTCCTTCATCCAAGCAAACATCACTGCAGCCTAGCAGCAGCCGTTAACCCGCGCCGAGCCGGTGCTCGGCGCCAACCGCGCCGTGCCCGGGGATCTGTGGACACCCATCCCTTCTAGCTCGGCTCTTGGGTAGCATAGGGATATGTGGTTAGTGGCTTTCAAAGAAGCGTCCAAAACCAAGACGATAATACATCGGTCATTTTTTAAAGTCAAGTCGAAGTTCAGGTCACCAGAGGTTATCAAAGGTAAAATGTTGCATATTTCGACATTTTCGAAACACCGGTGCAAAACTTGGGAACCAAGAGAACTTCAGCGCCACGGAAAAGCGCATTCGATCATAGCCATTTTGACATTGTTTTGTGATAAGCTCTCAAATTTAAAGCAGGATCAAGGATTTAGATCATAGAGGACAAATCTTGACTTAGCCGTTTTAATGAAAAACCCTTTTCTGTAACTTCTCCTGACTCGATAAAATTTGTAATGACAGCATCGCGCTCCTCTCGCCGAGACGCGTCGAATCAACTGTAATTTGACCTCAGGTAAAGGTCATAACCTAACCGGAAGAGATCATCATCTGACTAATACCTGACAGCTCATGACCTTGAACTGAGGCCAACTTTGCAAAATGATACTTCTCGTCGAGAGGAATCGAGTTAAAAATGTTTAAAGCTATTTTAGGAGTTCTGGCCTCTGTAGGCTAAGCTAATGATCGGAAGTTGACCTTGGTCACTACCGCATACCGGAGCAAGCGCTGAAAGGGCTATCAAATAGGCAGTGCGCTTTTCCATCGTGCTGTAGCTCTATTGGTTTCCGAGTGATGCGTTGTTTTCTAATGTTGAAATAGTGAACATTTTATCTTTGATGACCTTTCGTGACCCCGGTTGATCTATTTAACCTAAAAAATGGCTGCAATGACTTCGTCATGATTTTTGACGTTATTTGGAATGCCACTTACCGCTTCGTGGGCCAGGAATCAAGTAAGACGGGTCATGTTCGGTCCCCCAGGGCCCGGCGCTATTGGTGCCGAGCAACGGCCCGGCGCAAGATGTCAGATCTTGTTAGAACAATGCGGTTGAATTTGGACTACAATAAACCGACACATAGTACGATATACGTTTGTAGTTTGCCGTCAAAAGGTGAGGCGTCTGTCTTTAACTCAGGGCAGAGCTTTCGAGGCTGGAGGGAAATACTTAAGCCGTTTGACCTGCGTAATTGATTTATCCAGCTGACATGCATCGACAGAAGGACGGCTTGACCCCTGCATGACAATTTATGGTCGTGCAGTTACTCGACATACCTACATATTAGCATTAGCTATTGTTCGACATATTTTAATATTCGCTGATCATTTAAACTTGTTGAAAAAACGTGACGTGCTGGATGGCTGGAGGAGCTTATCCTACCAAGTACCATTTTATGTAGAATATTACAGTACTATGACCATTTGATCTTTGACTAGACCGCAAGAGGTAACCGGATGTCATAAGATATTGGTGCCTGCCGCTGTATCTCATGATAATGCTGAGCGCACACGGTATTTTTTTCTCACGAAACTCTCGTTCAGTTGTGAGTGAAGCGTTGAGGGGTGCTGCTCAACTCTACCGCTTTGTATTTGGAAAACCAATTAGGCTGGCGAGGGACACCTTACCCACTGCCATAGCTTTCCATCACTTATTCTCAATTTTTAGACATAAGTAACAACTAACAAGTGTCCGTAGTCATCGATCGAATAATAAACATGAGAACATTGCATGAAAACAAATTTTCACACAAATTTAGATACCTGCTTGTACTTCTACATCGATACCTTGAGTTCCCTCTCGCACGGACAGTGCGATCGATGCGAGAAGTCGATGCGAGAACTGCGGGTGATGCGGACGAGCGAGTCGTGCGAGAAGTGCTTGCGGGACATACGATTTTCAGATCCGAGTCGTGCGAGCGATGCGAGCGAGCGATTGATGCGGAAAGAGTCTGTTTCAGCCTTTACGGTACCTAGGTAAGTGTATTGAATGGTGCGCTTGATCGCATGTAAACGTCATGATTTTGACTGAGTTTCACGCCATCAAACATGAAGCTGAATAGCTGTTCAGCCTGGCGACTCATAGGGTGAATAGGTCAAAAACGCCCCCATTAAAGGGACCCTCCCACCTTCAAAAAAGTTAATGAATTGGCATGAAAGTGATGTCCCTTGGTTCAGAAAGAGCGAAAACGAATATCTACCAAATTTCACCGAAAAATATTCACTGGTTTTCAAGATAATAGGCTTTTACTTTTGTTTACTTTTTGGGATCTCCCTGTTACTAGCGACTTTATTTGGAAGCAATAATTTGGCAGCCTTAAAGTGCGGCAGACGTTGCGCGCAAAGCAGCGTATACCACCACTTGTTAACGATGGTTTTAGTCTAAGATTTAAAAATCGTTAGATCTCCGCTGACGTCACAAATTCTAAGGGGGCATACCAATGCATTAGCCCCTTAGAATCCGAAAACTGCAAGTTTGAAATTCCATATCTTCGAATTAACCCTCGCCCTGGCAGGGCATTTTTCATAACACGGCCTGGCAGGGGGGGGGGTCGATGCGACCCCCCCCTCGCGATTGGCTCCTATGACACCTAGAAACACCAAATTTGGTAGGTAGGTGGGCCCCCCGGAGTTCTCGCCCCTGTGCAAATTTGGTTGCTCTAGGTCAATATTTAGGGGGGTTTTGGGGGGTATAAATGTAAAAATTTCGCTAAAAACAGGTCAAAAGTTTTTCGCTTATAACTTTTGATCTAAGTAAGATAGAGCAAAAAGAAAAGCACCAGTGAACTCAGCACGTCAAGGCGCGTCGAATGATATACTTTTTAGCTTGCTTAAGTGTACTTAAAGTTTTTTCTTAAATTTTAAGTAAACTTAACTTAATAAGTTAAGTTTAAGTTAACCAAATTGCATCATATCGCATATCATTTGATTCGGCTGATCACCAGGAACACAATGATACCATTTTTAAGGCTCTAGCGTCATTATGTGCCAAGTTATTGGCAAAAACGTCATTTGACCTCAGTTGACCTCATTTGACCTGACCCATGGATAAGTACACCAAACAAAGGAGCACCAAGTGACCTGCTGTTAAGTACCGTGGTTTCAAAGCACAAAAAAGATCAAACGAAGCGGATATCTCCAGTATTTTCCGAATTTAGTATTTTCCCATAGGCTTAACATTACGACGTAATGACCTGTAACTGACCTCAGGTCAGTGACCTCAAAAAAACCGGACTATATGTTATGCAACTTGGTGAACTTAGCACATCCTGAAAGTTTGAAGGAAATCAGTCGAAAACTGTGAGTTGGACAGGTGCAAAAAAAAAATTAAAGTTTGACCATGACCTTGTACCGGTTTTTCTGACCTGGTGACCTGACCCAAGGTCACCCAGACCTAAAATTTTCAGGTCATATGTAAAAAGGTTGCCCCATAGGCTGTGCCAAATTTGGCGGCGCTGCGCGCCGCCGTTTTTACGCTATCTTCGAAAAACCTTAGGGGGGGGGGTCGCATCGACCCCCCCCCCTGCCAGGGCGAGGGTTAAAGCATTTCTCAATGTTGTGAGTGCCCAAACCGGTATTTGCAGGCCATGGCCACCAATTTGGCTATCTCAACTCAAAACTAATGTTAAGGTGGGAGGGTCCCTTTAAGCGCGAAACCTTCTGACACTCAACCTAACCCAGATTACTCAAACCTTTGGGCACCATCATGTAGCTCATTCTTTTTACTACGCTTTGAGACCAAGAAAAGACACTTGCGTGTGGTATTTAACCCCCCAAAAAGGTTTCCGCATACCCTTACAAAAGGGCGTTTTGCCCCACACCCTGGGTAATACGCCCACACCCATGTGCAAAGCGCCCCCACCCCATCCATCAACAGAAAATGATGAACATGGCAGAACTTGACGTCATTCTGAGGTCATTTGTGGTCAACCTATCAAAGCCTTTGGAATAAAATGTTGTTGCAATGTGTAAAATGGATGCCCGGAGGAGTCCTGAAAGTTTGGTGACGATAGCAGCAGTCGTTTAGGATATATCAGCAAAAAAGGACAGGGAGAGGCCTTTTCGGCCCCGACCTACAGGGCGCTACCCTGCACTCTCACCACCGTGCAAAACGCCCCCCTTTCAGAAAACTGGGGGCGTCTTGCCCCATGCATCGAGTAGGCGTCTTTCCCCATCCACTCCATTTCCGGTCAACAAAATATTGACAAAAAACGCGCAACTAACGCCGCAGCATAATAAATTCAACAGAATGACAATAAAACGCAGTTTTGAGTGATGTACACAATAGCAAGTTTTGTGATATAAAGAAGGCATCAAAAGCTTAGGAATCTTCTGTAAAAACAACAAAAACAACACCCAAAACCAACATCAGCTTCTACCCACGCTGCTCCTCAAGACGCAGAACCGGAAATAGAGAACTACGTAAACAAGCAGCTGACTGTTCTGAAAGACAGGATAAAACACCTATCCGTCGATAAGATCTACGATTTTTTTAGGGGAGGCGTTTAACCCTGGGGTGCGTTTTCCCCACAGTTACCCTACCCTCGCTCAGAAAAGCTGCATTCCATGCCTTTAAATCTTTGTGAAATACCAGCACTTCTGACCCAGGAAAATGAAATACAAAACACAAATATTTATCTACTTATCACCGAGCACGCTCATTCTCTGTCCGCATTTAAAATCAAATGAACATTTTATACGGATCAATGAGAAGTGCTTTTACAGTATTAATGCATCAATAAGTTATTTTTCAAGTAAACATGCAATGTAAATTAAACCAATTAATCTCTTTTTCAGGTACGTACCATTAGAGCAAATGGTTCCAAAAAATGGAATAGTTATACAAACCAGGACCGGGTGGACGCCGCAGTCGCCCTCGCCAAGTGGTTTAGCGGAAACTGCCTGCTTATAATTAAGTAGGTAGGTATACCTACATACACGGAAACTGCGCCGAAAGCTGACCGACCACCTACTGCAGATGTGTGTGTGCGGAGGAGCCAGACGCCTCCAAAGCTCCCATTCACCAGAGTGAAGTTCCTTATAAACGATTGTTTGCTTATTGCTTTATGTCTTATGAGCGATTACTTGCTGTCCTTACTTTATGCTTTCGGTTGAGTGTTTAACCAAGTATTATGAACGGGGAGGGAGGCTAACGGGTCTTGTGATTGTTTTATAGTTTTGATGGCGTTTTTTCATGACTCATGCCATATTACTGCTGCAGTTTGCAGTCCACTGTTTCATGTATTTGTGTTTCATTTGACGTGTCTGTAGTCGTTTGAAATATACATTCAATCAAAGTCAAACACTACTTTCCTTTTGCAATGCTCGAGCCTCGATGACCGCATATGAGTGACCGTAACTAACTTACTAACTAACTAACGTAACTAACGTAACTAACTAACTTTTAAATATGCATTGAAACCGCACAACCTGCTGAAAGTGCATTGGCTGCTCCTTGCTACTTGATCCAGTGTGAAGCAAAAGCAAGATGAAGTCAAGTCGAGACTTGAGAAAACAGGAGCCGTCACTCGAGCCGAACCCGAGCAAAGCCACAGCAGTTTGCAATGTATAAACCCCATTCACTTCTATGGCTTAAGTCGGGATAGACAGGGCACACAGAGTGGGCTTGCCGGAGTTCAGCCCGCTCGGGCCCAGAGTAATCTCCATTATATAAATGGATTCACTGCTCGGGCTTAAATCGGGCTAACGCCAATCGTCGCTCAACTAGGGCTAAACTACGGCTGTCCGGAGCTCGCAGAGCGGGCATACCTCCGGCAGAGCATGGGCTTTAGTCGGCGTTTTTGTGTCATACGCCGACTTTAGCCCAAGCCCTAGCCGACTTTAGCCCGACTAAAAATCTCGGGCAATCCGCACTTGAGCCTGCTTGGGCCCGGAGCAAAATTGCTGGCTGGGTATAAGTCAATGGGAGAAAATTGAAATGCGCCTCTTTTGGATGAAAGACATTATAAACACTCCCAAACACCGAATTACAAGTGGTTTAGACACACTGAACTTGAAAATGGTGTCCGTGACCCTTGTTTATGCCCTGAGGTCATCTTAGGTCACGAATGGTATCTAACAGTTTTTCGCAAATAACTTTTGATAGAGGCATGCTAGAGCGATGAAAACGCCTTAGATGTGTTCAGCTCGACGATACGGATCGACTGATATGCAACATGACCCTTTCCGGTCAGGTCATGACCTTGACCTGAGGTCAAATTTTCAAGCTGACCTTTCAAGGTCAAGTTATAGTTCATTCGATGCGTCTTGACGAGAGGAACACGATGCCGGTAAAAGTAAGCTTGTACAAGGCTTGGGTCAAAAGTTATTGCAGAAAAACTGTTTTCGAAAAAATCGGCTATTTTTGCAGTTTTTGCCCCCTGCAGGCAAAACCGTTGACGTTAGGTCAAATCTGAGAGAATTACTCAGAAAGGGCGTTAATAGGGCTATCGAATGCGCTTTTCCGCGGCGCTGTAGCTCTATTGGTTCCCGAGTTATGCGTTGGCTTCTTGGAAATTTTCGACATTCGACCTGGAAATTGGCGAAATTTTGCCTTCAATGACCTCTGGTGACCTGACCTTTGACCTGACCAAAAAATTGACCGAAGTGATTTCGTCATTATTTTTGACGCTCTTTCGAACGTCGCCTTCCGCGTATCGCTACGTGGCCCAGGAGCCGAGTTACAAGGGGGGTGTTCAAACACCCCCCCCCCCCCAGCAGGGCGTGGAAATCCAGGACCCCCAGCAGGGCGCGGGTTAATTTTCAAACCACGTCTTTTGTTCGCCAGGCTGTTGATTCTCAATGTTACAGTTAAAGGGCACGCAATGCCCAATGCCCATGCGGAACAAAAGCTCAGAATCGTGCGATAACGATATTTGTCATTGGGTGTGCAATGTGTAAAGCTCATTACACATGACGAATCACGGTCGGAAATGAAATTTGTTCGTTAAATGCAGTTTGTAACGACAGGACGACTACAAATGAGGGCTTGTTAGTCATAGAAAAGCATTATTCGGCTCTGTTTTGACTTTTGAGGATTACCAATACAGTAATATACCATGCACGCATGCATGCGCTTATCTATGTTCATGCAAAGTGTTATAAAAACGCTTGTTGCAGATGAATCGTGCATAAATGAGCTTCGTCTGCGCCACTGCTTTTATTTTTCCTGGTAATTGAATACTGATTATGAAACAACAAACCGATGCATATTTTTGTCAATGAAAATGTGTTTTAAAACGACAAATCAGATATGTGACCTTACTTCAAAGACAATTTATGTTTCCCGTTGAACGTTGTTTTTGATGACTGGATGCTATTTTACCCTTTCCTCATGTCTTCGGGGCATTTCGGTAGACAAGAACCAGCAGTCTATGACGATTTGCTTTATGCAAGCTTCGGACGAAGCATTTCTCGAAAATCTTCTGTTCTTTCTCACCCAAACCGGTGGTGACATCATGTTCATGTAATCTCTATAAAATATTCAGGAAGATGAGGAAGTTCATGCACATGAGATAGAGCACAGACTGTGAAAAGTCACACTTATGTTAGCGGTAGCCAGCTTACTTTGCTGTTACATGAACAGACTTACCACACTAAGCACAAGAGGGATGACACTGAGAAGGAGAACTGCCGATGTTACTGAAAATGTGATGAAACGTAATTTTGACATAATAAAGCGCAATGACATAATGATACATTTACATAAATACACGTTATTTATTATCTTTGGCAGTATTTAACAGCTATGTGGTACTGAGCGGGTATACACGAGTCACTTGAGGCCAGATCAGTCATGTGACCCCTTGGTTACATGTCAAGGGGGGAAATACGCGAGCTGGACACTTATCCCAGAAACTGACCTAATCCTGTCTCGATTGCTAAAAATCTTAGATTTCCTACGTTGTTGGTGATTGGCATGGACAAGTTTAGTATTTTGGACATTTAAGGGGTCACATATGGTGCAGCTGAGGTCTTTGCAGGCCATTGAAATTATTAATTAATTAATTGCTTCCGTCCTCATAAAAACGATTTAGATAGCAGGGTAATACTGACGAACTCAGAATAGCTTGCTGGATCAAAACTTGTAGTTGCTTATAGCGTTGACAAACTGGGACATTATTTACATTGTATGTGATCTTTTTAATGCTAGCTTTGCATTCACCTGTGCAATGCATGGATTATCATGAGCTTCCAAAAGCACTAGGCTTTCTTGCGAAAATCAAGTTTGATAAGGGATCAAACCAGAGGGGGTTCACCGTTTCAACTTCATCCCTCTTTCTGTTAAAGGCTTCAACACGGCTAATGTCGCAAAGGTTAAATATAAAATCCATGGAAATAGTTGGTTGGCGGAAGTTTTGGACCATTAAAAGCAGAACTGCTTTTACTGTTGGCTGCTACAACTTTGTAGCAGCCAACGTATGTAAGTGTAATGCTAATTGTCTGGACTACCGACATAAAATCACAATGCACAGAAGTAGCTTCGGTAACAACGTGGCAGTGCAAATTAATAGGCCACTAGCTCTTCGCCTGTTTCCTGTAATTAATTGTTTTACTCTAGATATAAATGCCCGGGGCAAATATGCTCGCATTTATATTGCCAGACGGGTCACCTATAAGTTAGCCCAGAAAGGCATCACGTGACCGTCTGAGACCCCGGTAACAAGCTTTGGGCACCACTTGGGTAATGCATGTCCGGAAAAAAACGAGCAAGTTATTCAAATGTAATCCAGTCACCTGGCGATAGTCAACAACGTTTGATACAAAGTCTTAACGACTTGCATCATGCAATGACCTAGTAAGCATTCAGTAGTCTGCCCCGAACTACGGGTCTTGGATGGTGACACATGGGAGCCAGTGACAAGATAGAAAGGAATTTTTACCAATAAAATGCTGATCTTATTACCGTAAGACTCTGTTGTTTGCTCATCAGTGCCTGTGCTGATATTAACTAGCCGGTTTTTATTCTGATGATATCATCGCCTAATCATATGTCCGCATTTCAATGACAACACTTCTTAGCGTTCCGAGCTTGCAGAATACGATTCTAATTTGATGAGAAAACATGTGCTCGAAGTAACGTTTCTCAATGCCAGCGAAATGGTGTTCTGCGCTGGCTAGTCACAAACGGGTCATGGTGATACAATCGATTTCAGTGGTTAATAGCAGTTTATTATTTCCTAAACCGGATGTTATACTGTTACGTAGATAACTCATGTTTCCTATTCACCGCTGCCGTATAATACTAGTATTCGCTCATCTACGTACTGGTTTTAGCTCATTTGTCAGGATGAAAAATAAGTGGCACTACATAATCTTAATCACCCGTATCGTATCGTAACATTGAACTAGACTTTCACGACAATTAGTCCGTGACAGAACTAACTGGAGCCCTTCCGCCACTCCCTAGCTATTATTTTTCCCGTCAGTCTTCCTTTTCTTCACTGGTAAGTTTGCAATACTCCGCTTGGAACGGGAGCTTTCCTGAAACCGACCCGCGATTCACAGAAATCATTAGCATAAGCCATGCAATCCGCTCTGTTTGCTTGACATATCTGCCTACGTCGCGTGAGGTAAAAATCATGAGTGGTGTCGCATTAGGATCTCTTCTGTTGTGGAACTTCCTGACAGCCAGCGCGCGGCTGACCGATTTTCAAATGTCAGTTCACAACAGCCTGGCCAGAGGTTGCCTCTACTCCACCTACATTCAGATTACAGCGTATCAGAAAAGCGCTGAAAGTAAAACTATTATGCAAATCGAGGGACTCCTGCTGGCTTAAATGTAACTTCATTGCGCCTTGTTGCGCTTAAACCGTTCTGTAACTGTTTAATCAGGCTGAGTCTAATTTAACCGATTAAATTTGCACACTTGTCAAGCAGATGACACGTTTTCAGTACATTATGCACGAAACAAGACAATATTTTCAGTTTTACGAAAATCCCATTCATAGAAGACCGGGAAGTTGGGGCGAAGATTCGGCTATTCTTGGAAACACATTTTGCTGGTCATTGTAGGAAAACGGATCAAGTGGATTCAAAATTTCCACTACCTCTGTCGTCTGAAAAGACAATGTATTTAGTCTGTCAATAAATAAAAGTTTGCATTATGTTTCCATCTACCTGTACCTAATGGAAAGTGTTCTTATCGCAAAATGATCAAGTCTTTAAAAACGAAACTACCACATGCAATAAAACATAAAATAATATGCAAAAATAAGATGGCGAAGTACTAAAATGAGCAGCATTATTGAATATCGTAGAAGAATAACCTTATGCTCACTATCTTTAACCCTCGCCCATGTAGGGGGGGGGGTTGGTGCAACCCCCCCCCCCCTGAGGTTTTTCGGAAATAGTGCAAAAACGGCGGCGCGCAGCGCCGCCAAATTTTGGGTACCTTATGGGGCAAACCTTGCGCATCTTTTGATAAAAAAAAATTTGACCGGGTCATGTCAGGTCACGGAGTTATGACGTCACAAAGGGAACAGCCTCCGGCCGGATTTTCACAAACTGAGTGCCAACGCCCGAGGTTTCCTGCCGGTGGTACGGACATCGGTTGATGGATCGTGATGAAACTTCCCATGCATGTTGGGGCAAGTATTGGCTATCATATGGTATAAGAAACTTGACCGGGTCAGGTCAGGTCACGGAGCTATGACGTCACAAGAGGAACAGCGTCCGGTACTATTTTTGAAAAGCGCCCGAACCACTATTTTGCTAATTCTTGTCACCTCAATGGGAATATGCAGCAATATTAGCTTCTATAGGGAGCAAATGGAACTTCCAAATCCAAAAATACAATCAGATTTCAAAAATTTAAATTTTGATTTTTCGAATTTCTGCCGCCGACTGTGACCTTGCCGACTTCCGGCGCTCCTAACGCGCCATTTTTAGAGCTAGGGAAACGAAATACATACCAAACGATAGAGAATTGATCAAGGAACACGATAGTGAAGGTTTCAAGTCGATATCTCCCACCGTTTTGCCGCAATCGCCGCGGAAAGTTGAAAAAAGTCTATTTTTCCGAAAATTTGACCTTTGACCGGTCAAAAGTAGGTCAAATGTTGACCTAGGACCAAAAAATATACCACCAATCGCGAGATCTCGTTGAGAGCAATCCGTTGGTTTTTTCCGCTAAGCTCTACGACGCTCCGTTTTCAAACGCCAAGGGGGGGGTCGCACCAACCCCCCCCCCCCCCCTGCATGGGCGAAGGTGGCAGATCGCCGTTTACGGGCGAGGGTTAAACAATCCAAAAAAAAAATTGGATTGTTTAAAGATAGTGAGCATAAGGTTATTCTTCTACGATATTCAATATGCAAAAATGTATAATTTCAGCCGATTCCGCAACCAAAAATCACGTTTACATCAACTTGAACCTTCTTCAAATAATGCTGCTGTTGCAATGAGGACAGAACAGCTATAAATATGTGGTGACATGAGTGTCACTTAGTAAAGGCTTGGTGGGGCTTGAGTCCTACCAATATGTTCGGAGTTTTGGCATTATAAGAAAAGGTAAGTCGGCAAAAGTCGGCAAGGTAAGAATAGCTTTGGTATCCTTCAATGAACAATTAGAGCCCTACCAATAACTTCGGAAAGTGACGACCGTGTGTGTTGTTTCTACGGTTGAATGCTTAGTGCTTACATGATAAATTTGAGAACATATTGCTCATGGCTTTTGGAAAGGCTCCATAAAAGCATGCAACATTTGTCTATTATACGCTATTTATTTCTATTTATTTGTACTAAGTAAATATGTTTCATAGTAATAAAACAAAACTCAAGTTTCTACGGGCTCAGGTGAC